>NW_010108758.1:31254-54105 GCF_000699245.1 Pterocles gutturalis
TGAGGCTAATACGACATTGTGAAGCTGGAGAATTAACACCCTAACATACTCAATGCAGAGGGAATTTCAGATGAAATACAGATCAGGCTGCCTGCACATTCAGAAAAACTTTTGTGTCCAAAACTTTGCCTGTTTTCTTCCTTCTTACATTATGTGACTCAGTACAAAGTAATACCTCTCCTTATAGATCCAGGCTTGAAAACACAGTATATTAATAAAATTTCTTTTCCTTTTTTTTTTTTTTTTTAGCAACCAGGGAGCTATAATTTATTTTATTTTTAGGAAAGTTCAGGTTCTGAAAGCACTCTCTCTAGGAGAGAGAATCCATGCTTATTCATCAGATGAAGAGTCTGTACCCCAAAATTAGATTAAATAGAGATTAGCTTCAATGGGGCTTTATTTTTGTTTGGAGTACTGAATTTTAAAGAGAGGACTGAGTGGTGAAAACAAAGAACATGAGTCTGTCAAACCTGCTGGACATCTAATCTAACTTAAAGTGAAGAACTTTCTGGTGGAACTATCTGAGAGCAAGACCAGACTGTGCATGTATGTTCCTGTGTGCGTGAGAGAGAGATGGATACAGCTTCCTATCAGGTTGGGTGCTGGGGGCAGAGAGAAAACGAGACACAGGTGCAGCAGGGAATGTAAAAGGCAGTTAATGCACAGTATGGAACAGGAGTGCTACATAAAGCACTTTAAAGTGGGACAAGTGACAAATTGTCTTGTTTTTATAGGTGAAAAGCATCTTGTTAGGGTCTGAAGTGGGTTAGAGAATAGAGCTTACTGAGGAATTTTTGTGAGGGTAAGTGCAGTGTGGAAAGAGAGAACTAGGAGAGTGAGCAAAAAGCAGCCCTAGGAAACTGAAGTCAGAGAAAACAGACTGCCATGCAGAGAGCTGCTGATGCAGGCTCTCAGAAGAGGACTGGCTAGAAATGAGGCCATCAAGTTACAGATGTATGTGAAGTCTGGATGTATGCCACAGACCTGTTTACTTATAACCCACAATCTGTACTAATGCAGTGCTTAAACAGTTACAAGCAAAGACGGGACAGTTTTAATCCTGAAGCCCTATAGAGTGCTAGGCCTAATGCCTCTCTCGCAGAGCTGCCACAAGAAGCCATGCTGTAACCCTCTTGTCATCAACAAATTGGAGCCCACAGCAAACCTCGTGCAAGGGTTCATTGCTTTGATTTCATCCCTTTCCACAGAATGTGAAGCAGCAATGAGTGAAAAAAAAAAAAAACATGCACAGATAAGTTTACCCTTAGTTAGCAATGCTGGGCTTTCAAGTGGTGTGCAGGGAGCTTGAACACAACATCCTTTACAGCACATCCATACATCACCTACCATAAGTAAATCCATGTATCCACATATTTGCCTCGGCAGACCTGTGAGATCCACCACAAAACTGAACACAGCTGCATGTGTAGGAGTATGCGTGGGATTCAGAAAATAAATGAGCTTGAAGTAGCACAGGGCAGATTAGATTATTATATACCTAAGCAAGAGATCACAGATGGTATACAGTATGCCGTGCAGGGAAGTTGACGCAATGGCCTTTCTTTCTGAGTGCTCTATTGTACAACTTCTAATTGCAATGCAAATGAAACAAAATTACTTGTATTAACATGGAAGGAATCAGCAGCTACATTTGTTCACAGATGTAAACTGGGTTTCTCAGGTGTTTAAGTCAATAGCCAGTGGCCAGCAAAAATATTTGTTGCAGTTTTGGTTCACATATTTATGTGGGGATCAAAAAAAGTTAAAATTATGAATTATTGTTCAGTCATTACTGAAGAGATATATCTACAATTCAAGAGTAGGCAAAAATACCACTTTGCTGCTAGATTTATATATACAGCTTTAATCTTGGTTATATACAAAAGGAGCGGAATGTTTATGGTTAGCTAACCAAGGGACTATAAACTTTGAGAATAGATGTAGACAGAAAAATAACATAATTCAAATGAGTATGGAGGGTCAATCAGAATTAAGAAAAGAGAAAGGAGAGAAACTGACTTAATTTAAGCAGCATTAGGGGGCTAGATATTCAAAATGTTATTTCCCTTGGTGCTTGACTAAAACTGCCTTGTAGACGTGCAAGGCTGTTTCTCATAATCACAAAAGATGTTAACGTGCATGGAATGACAAAGAAGATTCACAAGAACCAAGATTTCTAAGAAGCAAATTATAATTTTGGGGTGTTTCTACCATGGGGTAGAAACCATGGGGTAGAAACCATGGGGTGTTCAGCTTAGGATTCACAAAGGACTCAGCAATCTCTCTTTAAATGACTTCAAATGTCTCTCTGGTGAAAAGTAGAAATCAGAGACCCCCAACATCATTAATCACGCCTTGATAACCTTGTCCTGTAACAAGCGAGGAGAATGCAGCATTTTCTATATATAACCCACAGAGTGCTTTGGGATCTTAAACCTTGAAGATATATTAAGGAATAATCCCAAAACATTTTACAAAACAGTATATCTGTCAAGAAGCATCACTACAGATGAGTGCATTCTGAAATTCAGCAACTGCATAAAGGTGTTCAGCACCACAACACAGTAGTTCAGAACAGGATGTTAAGGCTACTGCAAGCAACTCAGGTGGCAGAAAGTAATATTCCAAGTTGCAGCCTGATTAGATCAGTTTATTAGGACTCACTAAGAGCTCATTGGGATTTTTAATCACTAAAAACACTTCAGGAGTGATTCAGTGCATTAATACAGGCATCCAGTCTCATTCCACATGGCCTTGGCTATCTATGTAGCATCCAGCTACTGCTCCAGCGGACTGTTGGGCTAGAGACCCACACCCTTCACAGCAGCAGCTGAAGTCCAGGCAGGATGTTCAAGAGGATCTGAGATAGTACTAGAAGACTGTGTCCAGGCACCAGAATCCCAGCCCACATGCCTCACCTAAAAGATACTACAGCTAAAAGCATATTAATTGACCTAACACTGTGAAGAGACAAATTAGAATGATCACCTGGCACATCAGTACTTTGATGAAAAAGAGGAGACTAGGGAGCAGCAGAACATAGTTTTGCCATAGCCATGAGCAATGGAGTAGTCCTCTGTCACAGAACTTCTCTTCAAGCAATCAAAAGTGGAGACACCTCAGTACAAAGAGCCCCTATTTACCCTGAGACACACCGCTTCCTTCACATTGCTCAAGAGAGAGAAAGAAAGAGATCAAGAAGAAAGATTTCTACCACCTATTTGCCCAAGAGCTGGGGCAATGAACATGTAGGGGAACACACAACCAGTGTTTGCCTGAAGACCGTTTTTTGTTTTAGTGGGATATGGGAATCAATGTGTTAAAAACAAAGCATGTTCATATTTTACACTTGCATGCATTTAAACAATATTAACAAGATTAATTCAGACCCTTTACAACCTAGAATGAAAGAGTATTTAGAAACTTCTAAAGCTGCACACTGTGAACTTAACAGTCTGTAACTGCTTTGTTAAAATACAAAACTTTTCAAGCTAACATAATGGATTCACGGATAGCAAGGTCTGGAGGGATGGATCATTATGCTCATCAACTCTGACCTCCTGCATATGACACAGTCCAGAGCATTTCACCCAGCGATACCACCACCAAGCCCAATAACTTATAGCTGAACCATGCCATCTCTTTTAGAAGGAAGGACATTCAATCTTGATTTAAGGACTCTAGGCGATTAATTTACCACATCCCTTTACCATCTGTTCCAGTGGTTAATTATCTTCAGTTAAATGTGTATCCTATTTGCAGTCTGATCTTTGTCGACTTTAGACTTTTATCTGCCTCTCTGTGTGGACATGATGGCTCATAATACTTTGATATTTCCCATGCATTAGGACTGAAATGTGATGTCTAGACTGGAAATTTCAGGTTTGGAGTTTTGTTTTGGTTTCTCTTGTTGAAACCTTAACACAAAGACTTCCAAGGCATTGGCACAACGCACTATAATATTTCATTTTGGAGCAATTTCAGTGATTCAGTGTTAATGGCATATAGTATTCCAGATTTTGAGGAATAAAAATATTATGTGCACTTCATCTGTTTGTTTAAAGTGGTTTTTCCTAATGAAGTCTGTACTGTGCTAAAGTGTGGAAGCAAGAGTCTGATCTAGTGGCGAGAATGAGGAGTGCTGAGAGTTTTAATTCTTCTGCCTTGATCTCGGTTCTGCCACTGCAATTTGATTTGTGAGCCAGGGGAAATCACCTTCCTCAACCGTAAATAGTTACAGGGGCTGTGTTACAAGGTGCATTGAGATTTTTGGAAATGGGCTGTTTGAACCACATTAAAAAACAGTGTCTGCCTGATACTGTGTACTTTTGAAAGCTTAGTAGCTTCAGTTAAAGTGATTTCAAAATCCAATCCCTGCCCCAAGCCTTTGAGTTTTCTGTGTGTCATACCATTATGAAAAGTACTTTATCTACCAATACATAAATACATTTTCATGAGCAACCAGACACAGACCGCTTTTGTACCTGCCATGTGGAGATGTAAAATCTAATTTTGGTACTGGTATTGTTTTATTGTTTAACCTCAGTTATTGTTATTGCCATGTCCCCTTTATAACCTTTTTCTATATCATGTCTGGTTGAATAATCCCACTGTCTATTAAACCCAGAACTCCATTCATTCTCTGGTATTGCACTTTGACTGTTTTTCCTTCAAATGCTTTCCTCCAGCTGAATAGTCTAAGTTCCTGGAGGATGACCATTTCAAATTACTCTTTTCTCAGGAACACTATTACCTCTATGAAGTGCAGCTTTAAGGCCTTAGTCAGTGTTTTTGACAATACAGAATTCAACCTTTTTCCTCTCTCTACAAGCAATTAAATAAGGCTTTTCAGGTTACTGATTTCTTAGCAGATTTGATCATCTGAATGTAGAGAGTTCCTCAAATAGCTGGTATTTTCCCTACCTAAATCCCTCTCTTCCCTGTGCCACCAAAGTCTTCAAATTTATCAATGGCCTATACCTTTATTGGTAAAGAAACCCACTATTCCTGGTTCTGCATCACACTTGGTTCCCTTGAGCCACATAAAAGTAGTCTTATGTGTGGAGCAGAAAGCCTAGAGTTAACTAAAATGTCTTCCTTCTTTATTCCTTAACACATTCATAGCATGCCCTGCCACTCTGCAGACGTTACCTCAATTGCCCTTTCCTACTATCAACAGAGACAGAGCTCCATATAGGAATATTACACACATGAATGTAAATTTAGTGCTTACCACCTACTTTGCAGTAACTCCTCTCCTGGTACTTGAGGCACAGTATACTCTCGTGTGAAGCAGCAGCCCTCTGACTGCATTCACTGGTGCAGCTTTGCTAATGCAGGTCAAATCAACACTCAATCACCGTCCAATATCTGCAGACAAGGTCATGATGACAGAAACAGCCATTCTGTGATAATAAAGGCTCTGTTCCTTTCTCCAAAGGGATCTCCAGGATGTACAAGGACCAGTGCCTGCTTCCACTGCCAGACAGTGCTGTGCTATCCCTTCTGTTCATGAAGCAATTAGCACTGAATTCTGGCAGGGTACCATAGACAGTCAGAAAACCAGACTTTAGGGAGTTAATTCCTTCCTAATTCTGCTCTCTTTCAGCAATCATGGAATGCTCCTAGATCTCCTTCAATCAGGAGCCCTAATTAAGAGAATCCTTTCTTAAGCCTAATTAAAACCTAAGAGCCAAAGCCCAATCAGGTATCTTTAAAGAGATGCTCCCAAGATGACAAGAAGAAAATTTTATGGAAAAGGAGCTTCAAACAACCACAAAACTATTACAGTAGTGTAAATACAAATGGAGACACTTCAAGGAAGTCCACAAAATTCCTCTTCATTTTAATTCTCCTCTCCTTTGAACTGGTATAAACTCAATTTATTTCCCTGGCCTCAGCTTTTCTCAAACCAGCTGGCACATTCTGGATACTAGCCATATTAGCTGAATCAAGATAAATAGCTGGAGACAATGGCCACACAGAGTTACACAGATTATCTCATGGGGAGGCAGTTTTGCTAAGTCATGAAATAAGTAAGAGATGTAACTATTAAGAATTTTTCCTCCCTTCTACCTCTGCTTTAGTCTTGATGGATAATGTAGTCCCAAAATACATCAGGTATTGTGATCCTCAGCAATATTTGTGCTTAGATTGTTCAGACAATAAGAAAAGGTAAAAAATGCTGTTCTCTCTCTACATAAAACACAACATGAGAAAGCACTTCCCTTGAAAAATTTGTTTACTCAACTGAAGTTGGCAACTACTAGCTCAGACACATTTGAGAGTGCTAAACCTATGGCTAGGGAAGCGCACTGCGAATCTAACACAGAGTGATGCTGCAAATCAGGATTATCTGCAGCAGGAGTTAATGAAAATTGAAGAACTTCTGTAGCAGCGTTACTGGAGTGGTCAGCAAGGGCTCTGTCCTGAGTAGTATGGGCACACTGGCCACCCAGATGACCATTTTAGTTTGCACCCTGCTGTCTTGCAGCAACAAACCTGGCCCAGGACACAGAGCAACAGTCCCCTTACCAAAAAGAAGCAGAAATAGTTTAAAAATACTGCTGCACTTCTGTCTTGCGTTGAATTGTGCCAGGCACACAAAAGTCAGGCCAAGATATCTGGCTGTTATGCTGCACTGAGAACAAAATTTCCTTTGATCCATATTAAATTTCTGCCTTTTTATTTCATCAAGAGCTGACTTGCATTTAGGCCATGGGACAGAATGGAATTCATTATCTCTTGTCTCTTATTTCTCTATTACTTTGCACTTTTCAAATTAAGTCATCCTAGTCTTTTTTTAACTTAATCTGGCATAGACTTTCCCATTGCTCCATGCTGTGTCTTTAATAATTTTTCTGGGCACTCATCTGGCTTGGTCTCTGCAATGGCCATTTAGAAATGAAGCAACCTGAACTGAAGGCAGTAGTTTAGCTGGAGCTATAACACCAATCAATGTAATCCTACTTTAATATGTTCTACATTATTCTTCTTCCTTCTTTCACACAATCTGACATTTTTGCTGCTGTTTATTTACCAGCTCTGCATATAGAGATGATGTCTTCATTGACATCTTTTTTTTTTCCCCCAGAGAGGTTGCAGCTGAGTAAAACATAATCCCTGCATGTACACACATACTTCTGTGCAGTTTAAGCAGTTCTTTCCAAAGTGCACTGTTTTACACTTCTCGGTGCTAAATCCTCTGACCTCATAGCAGCAAATTACCCTGAAATTTGGGACTTACAGGAAGTCTCTGGTCACTTTCTCCCACTTCTGCTTTCCTTCCATTCTCCCCCTGACCCCTTTTTGCAAAATTTAATATCAGTGATTTCTCTAACATGGGATTCCCAGTCCCTCCCTAAGTCCCAGCTCCCAGCCAGGCAGTGTTAGCAAGAGGTCAAGAAAACTGTGGCCCAATTGGAACTGTTCCAGAGAAGGGTGGTGAGAATAAGCAGAAAGCTAAAATACGTAGGCATAAAGGTAATGATTTTCTAACATTAGGAATGGTGAAGCAGTGGGATGGATGGAATGCAAAGGTCTGTGAGTCTATACCACTCTTCAAAACAGGCAAGACAGGCAGGGTAAGTTAGGTGGAGCGTACCCCATTTTGTTTATTAGTACTCAGGAACTCTTCTCCACCCTGTTTTCTGTGATTCTGGGCAAGACAGCTCCTTGACATGTGCCTAGCAGCATTTCACCCTGCTCACAGCTGATATAATGTAGACCCCAGCCTTTACACAGAGTCTTACAGTGGCTGAAGATAAATCAGTGGCAACACCGAAGCGATAATGGAACAAATGAAAAAAATCCTGATGTGGCTCCTGGGTGTCCCACCAAATGAGTAGAAAAAGAGCAGTGTATCACAGTGGCAGTCTACATCTCCAGTAGAGCATACATTGTCCCAGGGAGGGCTTTTTCTGACACTTGTTCACCTGCTTGGTGACATTAATGGATCTGTTCCTTCCTCTGTCCTCTGCCAACCCTTTTTTGCATTGCAGGGTGAGAACTGTCTTGCTAGATGTCTCTGCAGCAGTAACGATAACAAGGATTCTATCCCCAGTCGGTCTGCTAAGTGTTACCATAACACAATTAACAGGTAGGAACAGAAGGTATTAGCATCGAGAATTATTCCTGACTGCGTATTTCTGTCAAAAGGAACAGCAGAATGTTACCTCTGCAACACAGTAGCATCTTGAAGTATAGTAGTATCTTTAAGTATCTTCTCGACTGTGAAGTAACTCATGCTTTAGAATCAATTTATACATATATATTTATATATACAATATATATTGAACATATAGACATATATGTAGAAAAATATATTCTCATATATATATGAACATAAAATACAGGTCTTCTGAGAAGAAAAATAAACTCTGTGAAGTGACTGGTAATGGCTGTCATTAGGATTAATGATTTAGGCTTGGGTGCCAGCGACCTACACTGAAACCAAAGCCCTGGAAGCAAACAAATCCAGACAAGCTTTGCTTTTAACCATAATTCAAGGCTGGTTCTACCAGGAACTGATTAATATAAGGCAGGTAGTTTTGTTGTAGACACTAGGAAAGCTCTTCCAAGTCAGCAGCTAAGCCTGTGTTGAGGCATATCAGCCACTACCATTAAACATGCAGCGCAGGATGTGATAAAACTTTGTCTCAGTGCTCATGAATTAAATTTTTAAAATACTTTACAAGCAAATTGTCTGTTGCCCAGCCCCAAGGCTTCTCTAATTCCTTATCCTCAGCCACCTACCCACTGTCTCCACCTCACAGGTCCATTCCGCATCCTCCCCTGAAAAGCGTAGATACCACTGCTGTTGTGAGAACTGCTGAGCATGTGCAAGTGCCCTATGTGCATGCTACCTGTATAATCTATTCAGGAGTAACAGCCTGTGTGCAAGATCTTATCATTCAGTAGTGCCAACTGAGGTCACTTACTCTGCTCCAAAAGAAGAGTAGATTAGGTCAGCTCCGCAGTAGGTGAGTAAGATATAACCTGAGAACAGTCATGGTGGAGCAGCTGACCCGAGGTAATCTGATGCAAGGAAAGCACTGAGCCCAAGGAACCTGTTATTATGTTCTGCAGACAGAAAGCAAACTAGGACAGACCTAAAGGAAGCAAAAACATTGTTAATTAAAAACATTCATGACCAAATACATGTTTGAGCTCCAAGGCTTCCTGGGATCTATTAGTTTTCTGAGCTGTTAGAGGTATATAAACCCTGACTACAGTCCCCCATGAATAAATTCACCTACAGCTCCTCACAGAAAGGTGGGAAAACAGCTTTGATGGGACAAAAGAGAATGTGTTGCTACGCGGAGTTTCTCTTCGAGTATTTCCTGTTAACTGCAGAAATCCTAACTCAAATCCCACTAACTCTGAGATTCCCTGAGTACTAGCTGCAATATTCCCTCATAAGCACAGCAAAACCAGTTCATAGAAGTGTATTTCAGGAGTTAGGGGATTTTGACATCTCCATGCTCTTTCTCACAAGATTATAAACTGGGGATCAAAATGGTAACACAAGACACTTGGTTTACTGCCTCCTCCACCTCTTCCAAAAAAGACAGCCAAAAAAAGGTATCACATGGGGGGTAACCCATTTAATGACATAGAAGCAATTCCTTCAGTGCTGGATTCAATTAGCAATAAACACCCAGAGACGGTTCCTGCTGTGCAAAGTCTACCCAAAGGTATGGATGTTTCAGAGTTTTCTTGACAAATAAATCAGACTCACTGAGTATTGTTCTTAGCCTGTACACTCTCTTTTGCCATGCTGTTCATTAGGAATACTGCCTGATAGTTATTCACAGTAGTGTGCTAATATGGTTTTTGGCATATGATGATACACTTGGGAGTACAACTAATCATTTGAATTGTTTGCCTGTGGAATGTAGGTCATTCAAGTTTTTCAGTGCTAGTGTACACAGATTGATCTGGAGATGCCAAAGAATTGGCTGCTGTTTACACATGTACAGACAAAATCCTTTTAAAAGAAGTGAGCCTCTGAGTTGGGAACTGCCTTGCCAGACATGAGACTCCCAAGAAGACAGATCGTCTCACATATTGATACAACATCACAATGCAAATATCATATTGCAGTGTCGGGACAACACGCAACAAGTGTTTTGTGGCTCTCTCAAAATCCATTTGATGTGATCCATCCCTCCTCTCATTCCTTCTGTCTGTGCACAGAAAATGTGGTTTGTTTCTTCTCTCCTGCTGGATGCTTGGAAAAAATATGAAATAAAGGCTTGAAAAACAGGCTGCATAGCAGCCATATTAGCTGCCCTCAAGAGCCGCAAATAGCCCTATTATTCTTCCAGAATATTTATATTGCAGTAGTGCCTAGAGGCTCCAGCTAACAGCAGGCAGGGCTGTACAAAACCAGGCTGTGTGCCAGCCATGGTGTAAATGCATATCACCACACAGCCTGTTCTCCAAGGAGCTTGGTATCCTTACTGCAACCTCTCATATATACCACAGAATTAAAGTTGGGGGTTTTTCCCCTTCAAGTGCTCCTGTGAGACACAGAGCTTCTAGATACCTGCAGCTCTGTCACTGCAGCCAAAACCCTGGGTGGTTCTGATAGGAAATTAGTGCAACAAAACTCAAGGTGCTATCTTCTGAGAGGGGAAGCTGGTACTTATTTACAACATCTCCAAACTGATTTTACCCACTCATACTCTCATAGATTTCATACAATCATAATCTTTCTCTAAATACATATTTTATATAGATATGTATTATTTCAAAAAAGCAGGCTATTTTGATAATTAGCTCCAGGTCATATTGGAGGTGGACAGGTGTTTACAATATATGCTAAAATTATTATGTATTTCAAGCTAAGGTATTAGTGAAAAAAACAGGGAGTTTTCTGCTGCAGAAAAGATTATGTATAGAACTGGGGATGACTTGTACTAGAAAACCCACCTCTCAACTTCAGTACTTTGAAGAATCTCTTCAGGTAATAGAGCAAGAATCAGGCATGCAAAGTGTAGTGTTGCTGAAGTATTACAATAAAGGCTACTTGCTTCAGTTGATACACCATCCTTTTATGAGGAAAAGCATGTCAACTGAACAGCAGCTTACATTACATTCCTCGCAAGGTACCCTGCCAGGAGTAACAAGCTCCCCACACACTACAGGAGAAAAAGGTCTCAGGATTAGAGTGAACAAGGTTAACATTAATTAATACTTTAACTAATCACAGGGTAAGTACTTCCAGCCACAGGCAGTCTCCAATATAGGCTTAATCTAACATACACAGGGTCTGGAGCTGCTGTGATTGTAATAATTTTTTTAAAGTGTATGTGCATGTATATTTATTTCATATAATAGTGAACCCTGTATTAAACTTTCAAGAAGTCAAGCATGTTTTTCAGGACCGATCTTCAGTGCTGGGAACCTCCATTTAATTAGCTTATACAGACAAGCACCTAAGTACCCCCAGCTTCCCAACTTTGACTGCAGTTTGGGGCCTGCTCAGTGCCTGGACAACTGCAGTACTACAGCAGTCTGGCACTCAAAAGCAGTGACCACTGTTTTACTATTGGGTATGCAGAAAGCTGCATCCATAACTCATGGCCTTTCTCTTCGTGGACAGTGTGTGGACCAGAGGTATAGGGACAGAATTAGTATAAGTTCTGGGACAAGACTGACTAACAGAGCAAAACCGAAAACAAAATCCCAAAACAAACGTTAAAAAAAAAAAAAAGAGGACACAAAGAACAAGAAAAGTGAAACCCTTTCACCTCTAAGTCATAAAAATGTCTTTTGATCTCTGTATCTCCCATTTCTGATCTGGCAAGTATTACAAATGCCAAGTCCACACCCTGCTTCCCTCCCGTGATTAATGTGCTATGGTCTTTCTGAAAGCTTAAAGAGCTCTCCCTCTGGGCCACAACATTTGATAAAGAAATGAAGCCTGGCGATTAATAATTCCCCAGGCTGAGTTTTTGTTTAATAACCATTCTGTCAGTGATAGATCTAAAGGGCAAGGGTGTGGATGTGCGTGCATGCGGAGGGAATAATTTGATTGTGGCCAGGAGATTTGGCAGGCTGGCATTACAAAGCAGCTCTTTAGCAATGGCTGGAAAATCAGCGTGACAAATCACTCCGTTCTCTACTTCCCCAGCCTACCCCCTCTCAACAGAGCTATGTCATTAGGCTTGAGCCAGCCAATCCAAGGCTATGATTTGGGAAATATTTCCTTCTTGACATTCAAGAGAACAATTCCTTACCTGAGGAAAATTACATTTAAAAATAAATGGAAAAGCATCAATCAGCTAGGAAAATATATTCAGCTTTTTGGATCTCTGGGGAGAAAGTGGGGTTTTTATTTTATTACATTTAAATAGGACTGAAGGCCATGGTTTGATTTTTTTAAAAATTAAGATTACTAAAAAGATAGCACAGTAACATTTGCATATAAACTGTTACCTCTTCTTTACATAGAGACAGTCTTTTTCAATAAAGCTAAATCTTGAATATTTACAGAACTGTAGAGATGTGCTAGCCAATACCTGTTACTAGAGACAGATATGCTACATAGTATGACAAATTGCAAGGCCTATTCTGGGGTGATTTGTATGTGTTTTTTTTTAAACCAGCATACCAACTTTGTTTCCAGGTGAGCTTTTTAAGAATTCTCAAGCCTCCTTTCAGGATTTTAAAAAAACCCCCTCAAATTAAAATAGCTTTCCTTTAAAAGCAATTCTCTCTGCTGAACTGCATTTTGTTCATTCTTGCTTCCTTAGTCCAGAAAAACATGAGAGTCAGCCAAGCCACTAAAGAGGAATTTTTTTCAAGTATAGTAGCTCCAAACTTGGCCCATGGAGGCCAGTCTTCTTTATAACATCTCAACCTATGCATTGAGCCAAAAGAAAACAACCACATTAGTGTCAGCTTTATTGGCGCATCCAGAAATCCCATCCGAGTTCGGGATGGATCCTGTGGCTTCCTGGATATATAACACTCTCTCTCAACAAGCTGGTATCTTCCAGCTCTGGACATCTGTCCTCTCATAACTGCAGCTAGTACTACTCAGGCCTCTCCAAAGCCATGCATCACCTCTCCCACTGAACATTACCTCCCTGTCAGACAGTCTAAATGGCCCCAACATGTTTCACCCAGAATGAGCTGGGTTGGCTTAGGCAGTTTAAATAAGTGAGTCTTTACTACACCAGCTGACCTGTGACAGATGGAATTGGAAGAGTCATGGGGAAGAGCCTCAGCAGCCAAGGGTGCTCACCTAGCATCATACAGCAGGAAAGTCAGGAATATAATGATTCTCAGTCCAGCTTCCCTGTTGATGAAGCTCACTGCCTTTACATCTCTGACAAAAAATATATTCAGCAAAACCTTCTAAAGAGATTCCCCCACCAATGTATCTAAGGAGAAATTTTCATATTATGAGAGAGATTATGAATTTTATCTGGGAGGTAAATAACCTAGCGAATGAAATGTGTCATTGCTAAGCCATGAAAGAAGAATTAATTACATCACCTTTTCCTAATGGGACATTATAACTGATCGTGTTTTATTTCTGCAGTCCTGCAAACTCTACCAGGCCCCATAATTCACTGCAGAGCGTTGGAATTCAGGCTTTACCCATATCATTACATGAAGATGAAGTGTTAGTGCTGCTCTGAATTACGTTTCTATTAATTTTACTAATTTTTTTAAGTATTTGCTTCCCATACAGAAATTGTTACTATTATATAAAGATTCACTAAGGCACCTTGCTGACAGTTTTTCCTCTCTTTTACTCTGAATTAATAACAAAATGCAAATCAGTAGCAGTGGGAATTTTTTCCTTCCTCTTAATACAATGCTTGAATAACAGAGCATTTAAAGATTTACAACACATATTAATGGCATTTAAGCACCCTTCAGACTAAGTACACCTTTGTTTTTCATCTTCTCCTTCTATACTCACTTCTGCCTGCTCTCTGTACCTCACACACTTTAAAACAAGGCCACCTCATCACTTCTTTCTTCTCTGTCCCTTCCTTTTCAGTTGGCAGCAAAAACTACCTCACTACTTGAAGAAAAATGATCACTCATCCTCTCTGCCACCCCCCACACTGCAGAGCGAAAGCTCAATATATCTGGTCACCCAGATAAATCCAGGCAGCATTGTCAAGGCTGAATGTCAGGCCACAGTCACAAAGGCTGCTGCTCTATTAAATTCTTTAGCTGATAAAACACTGCTGTGGCAGCTTTAGTCCATGCCATTACAAACAACAGCTGACTATTGCTTATTAAATCTGACCAACAGCAGTTTCTAAGACTATGACAGATTTTTACCTCATTTACCCAATTAAAGCAATCGGCTGTACATACAGTTTCTGTTTTGTCAGTTACACTACTCAATTACTACTTTTTATTCAATGGTGAAGTGACAGACATCTTTAAAAAAAACATAAACAAAACCAAAACACTTTAAAAAAAAAATCAAAACAATTCCCAAAATTCTTTACCCTAGATTTTCATAGAATAGAATCACAGAATGGTTTGGGTTGGAAGCGATCTTAAAGATCATCTAGTTCCAATCCCCCTGCCATGGGCAGGGACACTTCCCACTAGACCAGGTTGCTCAAAGCCTCATCCATCCTGGCCTTGAACACCTCCAGGGATGGGACATCCGAACTTCCCTGGGCAACCTGTTCCAGTGCCTCACAACCATCACAGTAAAAATTTCTTCCTAATATCCAATCTAAATCTACCCTCTTTCAGCTTATACCCATTACCCCTTGTCCTCTCACTACCCTCCCTGATCAAGAGTGCCTCCCCATCTCTCCTGCAGCCCCCTTTAAGTACCAGAAGGCTGCTCTAAGGTCCCCCTGGAGCCTTCTCTTCTCCAGGCTGAACAACCCCAGCTCTCTCAGCCTGTCCTCATACGGGAGGTGCTGCAGCCCTCTGACCATCTTTGTGGAACTCCTCCGGACCCATTCCAACAGGTCCACATCTTCTTGAAAAGAATTTACAAATTAACGTTTTTCCCCCCGTAGCACTTTTAGCTTTGTAATAGGAAGATGGTTTTGTGGACATAATGAGTTGTGTGAATGAAATCTGTCATGTGCACCACCATCTTCTATTTTTTCCCAGTCCCACAGCACTGTTAACCATTCTTGCCTTGCAAGAAAATATTCTTTCTTCCTCTTTTTCTCTGGGGTTCAGGCAGTTTTGTGGTATCTTTAGGAATTATCACCTCTCCTTAGCTCTGCTACCTGTTTTTTATAAAGATGACACACTGATCCCAGTTTGGAAATTATTGCCAACTTCAGCATCATTTTGTGGATGTATTTGGTTTGGATCCATCACCACGCTGAGAGATTGTACAGCTCTGATCATTCCTAAGCTGTCTTGTAAAAACAAGATGAGAAATAATAGCCTTCCCTTCTTGCTTCAGGCTCACTAAAAGCACAAGCTAGACTAGCCCATCACCTGCTGAGTACACAACACCCAAGAGCCATTTCCTATTTGCTGATCCCACAGTACTCATGAAGGAATCTGAAGAAGTTGTCACACATTTCTCCAAAGGCAGCCCATCTTAAAACGTTGCTTTTTTTCTAACAGGACTTGAATATCTGTTCCAGTAACTCAGCAAGGAATATTCAACAGGGTCCAGAAAGAACCAGTCCAGGACATGCCAGATACCAGCTGCAGTGCTGGAGCCCATTAGCAGCTCCGTGTGCCAGAAACCAGCACTGGGTGGCAGGCTAGGACAGCACTTAGAAGTAACTACCAGCCCTGGTGCATCATTTCTCAGCTTCTCCCGAAGTTGTCTCCTTGTCACATACAAAAGCCTACAAAAGCTTTAGTTTGGTGGTAGAGCAGGAGAAGCATCCAGCACTGGGGACTGCCTTGCTCTACTAGGTGTACCAAAGAAACCAGGCAGAGCTTTTCCTCTCCCTGCAACTGAAGCAGGCTGCAGATATTGGCTCACTCTTTTCTCTGTTTAAACCTGAAATAAAAACAACAACGCCTTTGAGAGGGAAAAGTGTGACTGGAATTTGTCCAGGCAACTAATCTTGTGGGTCTAATTTTGGAATGGAGCAGTCTGGTAGTCACACACATTAACAACCATATCTTGCACTGCATCTTTGTGTTGTGCAAAAACAACTTGGGAGTCAGCAGCCTTCTTCCCTGTGAAAGCAAGCACTAAAACATTCCCCCATCACGACTAGTAAGGGCAGGACTAACTTGCAAGGTGATCCTCCGGACACAGATCAGCCCTCCTCCATCCCTAGGAAAAGAAAT
Source organism: Pterocles gutturalis (assembly GCF_000699245.1). NCBI lineage: Eukaryota > Metazoa > Chordata > Aves > Pterocliformes > Pteroclidae > Pterocles > Pterocles gutturalis. The sequence continues at coordinate 47,524 of NW_010108758.1, forward strand.
TAATCTGTTGGGCGTATGTGGGAATGCTTTTGAGACAAAGTCAGATGATGGGGACAGAGATATTTCTGTTCACCGTAACCAATCTATGGACATTTCTGTACACCATTGCAATCGCCTTTCTCTATGTTTGGGTGCTGTGTTACAGACCACTTACTTTGTTTCCTCCTGGGCCTACTGTGATTCATACCAAGCATCTGCAGACAATTCAAGCACTCAGGCCCTGTCTGAATGCATAAAATGCTAATCTCATTAGATTTCTCATTTTCAGTGTAATATTGTCACAGTGCTATGCGCCACTGCCACAGATTAGCAGGCTTGCCAGAACGGAGCCCCACTAATGAGTTAATCCAAATAACACTCAAATCCCAAATCAGATTTAAAGCCATCTAGACAGAGGACCCACCAAGGATGGGTGAGGGGTAGGAAGGGAAAGGGTCAGCCTTGTTTTGAGAGAAGTAGATATCAATTAAGTGAGAGGGGGGTATAAGGGAGAAGCAAGCACGCATTTTTTTTTTCCTTGGTAGGACAGGATTAGTCAAACTCCAAGTTACCATGCATGACAAATAGCCCAAATGGGCCTGAGAAATAATCATCAGTAACACATATTTGTATAGACTGTCATCTTTTGACTTGAGAGAGATGGTTAGCTATAAAAATCAGGAGCTAGCAAAGCTTCTATTGCCATCATTTAATCTACAGTGCTTGGAAGGTCTAAGCAGCTTATAGATCCAAGCTGGATTCATTCTAGCCAGGAACCTGAAGATGAGGTGAAGGGCTGGTTTTCATGTATTAGTTTCTTATTCTGCCAGTGACCCGACATGCTGAAGAGATGCACAGAGGCTCAAAGGAAAGGCACTGAGGGAAACACACATCTCTTACTGTTTGCATTCCAAATAGGTTCTTAAAACATAGCTGCAGTCTGAAAGGTAGAGCTGGCAGGGATCTCTTTATTTTTCTCTGTCCTTTTAGATGAAATTGCTCTTTTGGTGGGAAAATACTGAATTACTGAAGCTGAAAAATTTCATGGGTACATACAGGCTTCATTAGGCCTCCAGTAAGACACGGTACCACCTTAGGTTTGGTAAAATCTGTCCAGAGCGCAAAGAAGCACCTCAGAACAGCCTGGCCAGCAGAACACTGTCCCAGAACAGGGGAAACCAAGGACACAACAGTGTTGCCCACACCTCCAGGGGTCCAAACACTAGCACTTCAGGATAATACTTTCATTTCTCTTTAATATTTTCCATAAAATATACTTTGAAAGGTCTCAGCTTTGCTTCATGGAGAGTCCTGGTGGACAGCAGGATGACCATGAGCCAGCACTGTGCCCTCGTGGCCAGGAAGGCCAATGGCATCCTGGGGTGTATCAGAAGGGGGGTGGTCAGTAGGTCAAGAGAGGTTCTCCTCCCCCTCTACTCTGCCCTGGTGAGACCGCATCTGGAATATTGTGTCCAGTTCTGGGCCCCTCAGTTCAAGAGGGACAGGGAACTGCTGGAGAGAGTCCAGCGCAGAGCCACAAAGATGATGAAGGGAATTGGAGCATCTCCCTTATGAGGAAAGGCTGAGGGAGCTGGGTCTCTTTAGCCTGGAAAAGAGGAGACTGAGGGGTGACCTAATCAATGTTTTTAAATATGTAAAGGGTGAGTGTCAGGAGGATGGAGCCAGGCTCTTCTCTGTGACATCTAGTGATAGGACAAGGGGCAATGGGTTCAAGCTGGAACATAAGAGGTTCCGCTTGAGTATGAGGAAAAACTTCTTTACAGTGAGGGTGACAGAGCACTGGAACAGGCTGCCCAGAGAGGTTGTGGAGTCTCCTTCTCTGGAGACATTCAAAGCCCGCCTGGATGCGTTCCTGTGTGATCTGATCTAGGTGTTCCTGCTCCAGCAGGGGGATTGGACTAGATGATCTTTCGAGGTCCCTTCCAATCTCTAACATTCTGTGATTCTGTGATTCTGTGTAAAACATTTTCTGCAATGTTAGCATATTTCCCTGAACAGAAATACTGTTTTCTGTCCAACAAGTTACCAAAGAGTACCTAGAAAACATCATGGCTTACCATTGCACTTATTTCCTCCTTGCAGACTCAATCCTGTATGTTTTCCTCAGGAAAGTAGTCCACTGCCCACAATAGGATTTTTTTTTTTTTTTACAATGGTGGGGAGTAAGTCTTGCATCCTTTAGTGAAAATCCAACAGTTCAGCACCAGGGCCACACAATTGCAGAGAAAAGAAATGAACTACATTTTATGCTGTCCTGCGCATCATCAACAAATTTGTCTGCAAACTTTCAATTCCTTAATCTTTAATTCAACTATTGATGGATAGAGCTAGTAAGAAGAAGGTCTCACTCTCAGATGTGGAATTCAGCTAAGAAAGCTGCTGAGAAAATCCTATTTATTTTGACTGGTAAATGTAGACAATTTGTTATGGAAATCTCTCTCTCTCTCTCTAGGAACTTTTATGGAACAAATGCTACATTAAGAAAACCTTTCTTCCCAGAAGCCATGCTTCTCATCACATCCCTTACTGCTGTACCTTTTAACTATCGTGTTAACTATGAGAGCATAGAAGCCCACTGGTCTTAGCCAGAATCCAATCTGTCTGTTGATTTCACAACATCTCGATCCAGGCCTTAAACTGCATTGCATGCAGACAGAATGGCTTGCCTGTGTCTGTTTCCACCTCTCACTAAGCAAACAGACAAGCAGGAAACAGCACATTCAATGAAAGAGGATCCATTTTGGTTTATTGTGTTCTAACTCCATTAAATTGTCCTGCTGATAAAGCATGCCAATATGCCACCAATTTTTAAGCATGAGATAAGTTTTCCAAGTCACTCACATCTTTGTGACCATTAACAAACAGATCCCAGTGTAAAGGAAGTGAAATAGCCAGCACTGCCAAACTTCCCAAATATACCTAAGCTGCCAGAAACATGCCTTTGTATGCACAGATCCTGCCCCTTCCAGAGACAACTGCCCACAACAATCTTCCTGCTCCATGCTAACAAGGTACTAATAACAATAGTAAGCACAGTTTGCCTGCTCAGCTCACCCCAGGAGCACAGCAGCAAATTGATGATCATTTCTCATTGTGAATTATGACACAGGCACATCACCTCACCCCTGGAATAAAGCAGCACCTGCCAATCCTGTTAAAACAGCAAGGGGAAAAATTAAAGCCCTGCCGTAGCCAATCTGATTCCCTGCTGACTCTAATTACCCAGACGGGAATTTTACAATTGCTTCCTCCACCAACTCCTGCTCTGCAGTCTGCAGACTTTGGCTAGTTCTTTCTTTTGTATGCCTACCGCCACTGAGTAGATTGGGTTCTTAATGAGTCTTGACACTAATGGTACAGGGAGACAGTGCAATTACATATCCCCCTCCCATTCAGAGCAAACCTGGCAGGAAATGACCTGAGACCTCACACCCTTCTACCCCAAAGAATCCAGTTATAATGCCTCAGGAGCAGGGCCAGCTGGTGCATGCTCCCCCCCCCCTCCAGCAGCCCTCACTTCACTTCCCCTTTCCATTGTGCAGGTGGCTGGAAACAGTTCTTTATGGCCTACTACATGACTGGTGGGTTGAGGCCACAGAAGCCTAAGCACATTTGGAACTGAAGCTCATCAAGAAAGAAAAAAAAAAAAAAGAAAGAAAAAACCTATTATTTCACACATGTGCTGGAGAGCCCTAACACACAGTTGTTGTCTATTAGGTGTTTAACAATGTGTGTAACTCAGACTGCTTTAAAGTGGGGAGGGGAGAGACATGTGCTTCTGTGATTGTAGTCCAGGTGTAAAAGAAACTGGAGCCACCTATTGAACTGTGAGCTAATTACAAGAAGAAACAGATGTTGTCTGCTAATGAGGAGGCAGATCCATGAGAAGCATCTTAGCTGGTGAGGAATAAACATGTCTTCCTCTCCTTGAGTGAGCAGCAGCCTACAGAAGATGTTTTATATCTATGACCCATGTTGCCACAGCATCTGAACAACTCACAAATGATAGTATGCTTGCTTCTGTCAAAAGCCCTGCAAAAGAAGAAAGCAGTAGCCCCAATATAGAGGTGGGAAGATGAGGCAAAGAACCAAGGACACACACAGAGTCTGATCAAAGCGTAAAATAGGCCCAAATCAGCTTTTCCACACTCCAGTGCTTTAAATACAAATCCACTCTTTGCCTCATGCTAGTAACCTGCACCCAGCATCTCTTGTGTCATTTAATTTATTTCACTGCTTTACTACCCTATGATAGCATAATCTCCTACTTCTATTAACCTCACTGCTCTTTCTGTTTCCCCTCAGGGGCCTGTAAGTCTTCTGCCTCACAGCTGTTTAGCATGATGTATGCAATGTTTCTTTCAGCCCTCAAAGTGTTCATCTGGCCTTCGAGGTTCTTCCTCCTCCTCTTCACCCCCAGGTAACCAGGACCTGCTGCAGTTCTCAGCTGCTCACCAACTTCTGTCTTGTTACCCTCCCCACACATACCCTGACAGTTTCTCAGTACACCATGTACTTTCTCTCCTGGACAGCATTATTTGTGGCACTTTAATGCTGCCATCAGCATGAGTGAGCTCTCTAATTGCAATGCTTACGGATTATCACAGTTTAACACCAGGCGAGAAGACTGGGGAACTTATCTCCAGTGTAACTCCACTGGCAGCAGTTACAGCATGGATCATTTCAACCTTTTGCATCCTCTTTTCCTCCAAAATTATTCTAAAATTTATGTAATTTTAAGAAAACAAACAGCTAATTTTAATCCCATTAATTGTTCTTTTCCGTATTGACAGAGGTGCTCTGAACTACACCATACCCTGCAAAACTTTGAGGGACAAGAAATTATGCAGAGAAAGCTTCACAATTATGCAGGTGTTCCTATTCTATAACCCACTGCACAAAGCATTCCATGCTTGCAAAACATTGAAAAGGAGCAGTAATTTCAAGTGGCTCAGGGAACTCCTAATGGAGTTCTTTCTTTTTATTTTCCTCTCCAGTTTTAAAGTATTATTTACTGTAGTATTCAATTAAAAACAAGGGTTTACTATAGCAACCACAGCAGTGAGAGGTACTATTCATACACAGCCTCTGAAATACAAGGTTTTAAGCACCTTCTTAGCAACACTTGTTGATAAACCTATGGCATAGGAAAGTGCTATGTGGCTTATAAGGAGTGACTTGCACACTAGATTAGGTCTGCAGGAACTATATTAGTTGAGGTCTTCACCTTCCTCTGTGACTTTAACCTCCTAGAATTAGCACACTTGTTACCAGAGAACAACACTAATACAAAGACCTCATCTCTGGACAAGGACTACAAAGGACGATCTGCCATGTGGCAGCTTTTCTCTCTGCCACTGTGTGGCAGCAAGAGTTGCTTGTGAGTCACTGCATCAGCATCTTCATAGGCATTCCAGCTGTGACCTTGCCGTCACTCATTCTGGGGACTCTCTCTCATGCAGCGTCTGCCAGCTGTCAGCATGGGACTCCAGGGGAAATTATAGAAGATTTCTGGAAAATTACAAGGGGCAGCATAAGGGAGGATTTGATTTGTTTCTATTTTCTCTATATAAGGGAGCTCAGGTGGTGCATTTTGCCGGCTTCCTGATTCTCTTTTGCCTGGAAGTCTCTCTCTCTATCCTTCCGTAGTCTTCCACTTCACTGCTTTAGGTTTTTTCATGTCTCTCTATTTCATACACCTTCTCTTCCCATGATGTCAGAGTTTAAAAGCAGTGGTGGCCTCCAAAGACATAATTTTCTTCCTCTCGGTACATGCTCCTTGAAGGACCATCCCAGCATGCTCAATTCTATTCCACAAGAATGGGAAAGCAACAAAGAATCCTCTCCCCTTTTCTGATGCAGAGACTGGGTATTATTTAGACATATAGTATTGATCATTATCTTCCTTCACAAGTTTTCCTTCCTCAAGCTGCATTCCCTGTACAAAAGCACCTTCCAGACCCAGCAAAGCTGCGAATGGATGTGCACTGGGAAAACCCGCAATTAACAACTGTGGTTAACCACAAGCAGATAAGACCATTTTAAACATGCCTGTCTTTGTCTAGACTAGATGCTAAGTGGTGTTTGAAGTATGCTCACTTTAGATGCTATGAGTAATCTTGTTTTCACGTTCCCACCTGCTTCCCCTACTGGTTGAGAACATCATAACAAATATATTCATGGTTGCTGTGGATTTGATATTCAGGATTCTCACTCTTTCATCGTTTGAGGTATCATTGAATTCAAGCTGTCAGTGTTCCACACTGCAGGACAGAAGGGCTGATCACTGCATTCTGACTTCTTATCTCATTACGGCCTACAATTTTAGCTGATATACTCAGCTGCATTCTCCACTTCCTTCCTAAAATTCAGGTGGTCAGGTAACCACTCCACTACAGGGCAGCTATATTGGGGCAGTAGCTGAAGCAGCTATTTTGTGTGTATTGTTTGTAAAGTGTGTTGGAGTTAAGAAAGCTATATGCACATACAGTATGACTGTTCTTTCCAGAAAGGTATCTGCAAATAAGTTCAAAACTACATTTTATCATGGATTTTTCTGTGTCAGGGTGGAGGCCGGTCACG
>NW_010108759.1:0-23113 GCF_000699245.1 Pterocles gutturalis
ACCCACCCACACCCCCTATTACCAAACTTTATTTCTGAGCGAAATGTCTGCACGTAAAACTAACAGTGAAATTGAGAGCTTTTTTTCATATTCAAAAAAATAATCATACGAAATTTATCAAAGGAAACTATGCATGAGGCATCAAACTTTTAAACTGTTTCTAGTTGTCATTACACCAACAGAACTAAAAATGCATATGATTAAAAACTCTAAGTGAATATGTGTCAAGGCCAGGCTGGATGAGGCTTTGAGCAACGTGGTCTAGTGGGACGTGTCCCTGCCCATGGCAGGGGGATTGGAACTAGATGGTCTCTAAGGTCCTTTCCAACCCAAACCATTCTATGATTCTGTGATTCTATGTATGAAATGTATTTATAGCATTTTATGATTACTTAGAGAATGAAAAACCAGTGGTTGATTTTTCATGATCATTTCCTGACTGTACAGCAAACCCAAGATAAAATAACAGCAGTGTTACCCTTCTAAAATCTAGTAGCCTGGGACAGAACAATAGTACATGATTCACATCTTTGGGATGGAAGGCATCAGGAGAAAAAGGAACAATATGAAAGCTGTATATAGTACAAACTGGAAAAAGAGGAAAAACGATCTTGCAGGAACGGAGACAGTAAAAATTAAAGAAATACACAGAAAGAGAAGGAAGAGACAGATATATGGCCTGCCAGCTCAATCGTGTCTTTGCCAACCGCTGGTAAGAAGGTACACTTAAAAAGTACGTCGGAGTACTACAAAGACGAAAAACTGATAAAAGGATGAAAAAGCCTAAATCCATCTGGGAAACAAGGAAGAGGAAATACGTCCCTTCTTCTGAAAACACTAATTATTTTATATTATATATTACTACTGAACCACTCACTCTCATCACACTTCTATTAATTACCTGTGTCTTATTAGGGAGTGTTTTACATTTTCAGCAAAATTTTTAGCCATTCATAACATGTAGGCACACTACTCCTTTCTGTAAGATGGAAATTGAGAAAAGAGTGAGGAGCAAGTGCCCCCATCCTCCAAAACTCAACAGCACAGCTGTCAAAAGAACTTGATGCATGAACTACTAGATTTTGCTGCTTTGCCCACACGGGGGGATCAGGAGTTGCTGGTTTTCTCATCCTAACCTCCTGCAAGTATTTTCTTTAGCTAATACTAAGAAATCTGTCATTCTGCAACTTGCTCCTCAGTTTAGAAAAACACACTTTTATGGTTTTAATTATTTTTTAAGAATGGAAGCGATACTCTCTGCGGACTTAACTGAAGGCCGTTTAAAGTGCCATGTTTTCCAGCTGAAAAGACTCTGCAGAGAAACCTAGTGCTGCCAGATACCCAGTGTATCTGTTCTTTCACTGATCTGCTGAAAGCTAATCTTCAGTATCACAAGTAAGCCATTGTGTACAAAAAAAAAAAAAAAAAAAGAAAAAAAAAAAAGAAAAGACCACTGTCTCTACTCCTGTTGCATATACAATAACTATTCTACAGTAACCTATTTTGGAGCAAGAAAGAAAAGCGGAAGCAGTTTTTTAAAGTCAATATAATGGGATTATGCATCATGGGGCACATCCATTTCATGCTGCTGAGAATAAGAAATTGATGAATTAAAAAAAGACTCTTTAAGCACATTCAGCTTCCTGAGTGTTTATTAGTACTTTTGTGAAAAGTGCTAACCGACACAAAAATGCTTAATATTGCATCAGTCATACTTACTCTAGAGTTAGATCCACATCCTGAAGCAATGGTTGTTCATTCTTCCTCAAATCAACTTTCTCATCTCTGGTTTAATTCTTGACTAGATATCCTGAACTAATTTTCTGTCCTGTTCTAGATAGCAGGACATCCTGGCAGTGCCAGTGGCTGAACTGAAGTCAATCAGCATCGTAATTCATGATTTCTCATGATCTCTTCATCTGATGCCAACTACTATCACAAAACAGAATACTCAACTTTCAACATAAGCTTCGAATGAGAGGAAAAAAACATGCACATTAAATACTTTCTGCACTTAGGGATACTCTAAAACAAACTGCTCTTTCCCACTCTACTGTTAGACCCTGCATGCAACAAAACTTTAAAAATTGCACTAGCGGAGGAGCTAAAGGATGGACTAATAAAGAGAGCTGACATCTGTCCAAGATTAGAAATAATGTTCTCACCAGCTACAGCAGCAGTGCAGATCAGTTTCTGATACACTCAGATGCAAAATTAATTTAGTCCGAGTCAAACCCACAGCTTGAAAACTGAAGAACCCTGTTGGCATGTTGCAATATTAGTTCAAAAAGGCAGCAATTGGTTTTTAATAGTAACAGCAGGCTTGTTTTAGCTATTGGATTGCAAGTTCACCAAGAAAGCACATAGCAGGTGAAGAACATGCAAGTCCCCAAGAAAAACATATGCTAAAACAAGGATTCCCAGATCACAATGAGGTAATGAATGAGCTATTACTGAGAGCCAAAAAGGAACCTCACTGAAATACATTCTTAATATGTTCTATAGAATTATAAATTTATTCTAGAAAAGCCTCTGATATTCTGCTATAGGCAGAGCAACCTTGGTCCTATTAGTATGATTTAACTCCTGGAAATGAGCTCCACATCCCCTCCCATTACCAGTCTGGTCTCAGATTAAATACAGAACACTACCACTTCAGAAATGCTCACAAAGTTTGTGTCTCTGTGTAAAGTTTATAGTCCCCAGCTGTCACAATCTCCAAAATTATTTGTATTTCTTTTGTATTTTATTATGAAAATTTGACATTAAGAAATGACAGAGTACTCAACTCAATATCATACATTATTAAACAGCTGTCACACTAAACAAAACACATGTATTTTGTTTTCTCAAACTGAAAAAAACCCATGCCTTAAAAAGTTAATGAAACAGCATTTGTTTTTGTTGTCTCATAAGAAGATTCAACATCAAAAAATAAAATCCCTAACTTTTCATAGCAGCGTCACCAAGAGACACCGGAAAAAAATTATCCCCTCTGTTTCATGGTAGTGGATAGTCTCCTGTGCTGTAGTTTTTGCTCCTGTAGTTTTATCTCCGGTCAAATCAAGACTGGCAAATGACACCTTCTGTGAAGTCTCTGCTTTCAACTATCCTTTCCAGTCAAACACCAATCCCGCATACTTTGGGGACCTAAGACGTACAAAGCACATGAGTTATTATTATAAGCAGCAGATTGCTTTTGAAAATCTCCTTTTTTGCCCTCACCACTGTATTTCAGTGCAAACCTACAAGATAGCATCTGTACCCACCTGTCTGCCAGGGGTACTTGTACAACAAGCCATATGAATGTGAAAGCTGAAAATCACAACCCAATTGTGGGTGGAATAGTACGACAGATTTCCTTCTCTTGTTATCTCGGGCATATAGCTGTTCCTTGAAATATAAAATCCAGACAGTTATGTCACCTTTCTTTTCTAAAATGACTATGCCATTTTCTCCATAATGGTATTTTTATTTTCAGGTACAGTACACCATGTGATATACCTGTGGAGAGTTTTGCCTGAAATCACTCTAAACAGCAGCTTAATTCAAATGCCTCCTTCATTCATCCTCCCAGGGCAATGAAAGAGAAACCATTTCCGTAGAGGGACTGGAGCCGCTTTTTGTTTTTCTTGATCTTGGATTTATATTCATAGCTGATCATCAATGAGTCTTTGGTAGCTAAATCACAACAGCTCCTCTGTCTGCAGTCAGCAAGGATATAAAAGGGAAATGATCCCCCCCCCCCAAAAAAAAGAAAAAAGAAATAAAAAAATTTAAAAGGAATCCTCTCCCAGAGCCAAACCTCAGTTTACACAGCATGAAGCAATCTCTCCACGAGCTGGCTTCTCTTCTGGGCAGGTTTCATGGGATCGCGGTGCCACAGAAATGCACAGGATCTGCCTTGTCCATGCACTCTTCCTTTTGAAGCCTGCCCACACCCTCTCCTCTGAAGTGGATTTTTATGTGGCAACACCTGTGTTATCTTAGAAACACTTTGGCCAAGAATAATCCTGCACACAGAAGCAGGCTCTTCTTATACCTGCCTGCTGAGCACAGAGGGGCACGTAACCGAGCTGAGTGGTTTGGAGTCAGCATCAACAGGCTTTCCTATAAAGCAACAGAGTCAAAGCAGTTACATGGCAGGGTGTGACGTGCCAAAAACTCAGCCCAGCAAAAAAGCAGGATGGAAGCTTGAGAGCTAGGTACAGCTGGCAGGACAAAGATGACGGACAAGGCAGACTTGAAAGGGTATGAAATGTGTTGGAGAGAGCAGGGGAGCAGGAGAAATGCTACATCATACTGGATCTATGTTAAGACATGCAGTGAAACAGTCACACCACTCAAACACCTTTAAGGAGGGACAATCTGCAGAGGCTCCCATACCAATCAGAGGCTTATGACAACATTTAATGAGCATTTCTTAATACCCTTCCTCCTCACCAAAGCCCGTCAGGTCTCCTTGCTCTTTGTCTTACACTGCGGAAACCCAAACAGAACTTAAACAACTTAGAGGTAGCATAAACCCTCTTTTTTTTTACTTCAGTCTTCAACATCTCCATTCACACAAGTTAAAAAGCCATCAGGATTTTGTTTGAATGCTGAATCTGTTTTTCCCAACAGCTAGATCTGTTGGAAAAATCCACTGCGATTTCCAGCAGCAAAAAACATCACCTTTGCTCATCTGTTACAGATGCCTACTGCATGGTCAGGGTCTAGGACAATACTAAAATGAAAGGAATAAATAAACCAGAAGGCATGCAGTATGACAACTCTTCCTCCTTTCTGACAGCAGTGGCGGACTGAAATTAATTTTGCTTGTTATTGTATTTTAATTCAGCCTTGCAATTCCAGAACTCTTTAATAAAACTGGATCATCTGCACCCAGTCCACAACCAGCAACCAGCAAGCAGCAAGCAGGCACAGGAGCGGGTTCTCTGTGCAGGACCTGGGTTCACACAGTTAGGGCACCTCCGGCTGTGCCTGCATTTGCAGAATTTACCTATGCTAGGAACACAAACTGACTCAATTTCTGAGTCTAGCCCTTGTGTAGCTATCCTAATTTGCAAAGAAGCTTTACAAAAATAAATTAGGCTGCATGCTAAGGGAAAATCCAATGCAAAGAGTTTGCTAAAAAAAAAATTATTGGTATATACAACATTTAGATGTACAAATAAAGCTTTCCAAGGGGCTGCTCTAACTTGTACCTGAGGTATTTTGGTTTCTGCAGCAGCTCAGGAACTAGAATAAGGATAAAGGAGGCATCATTCTCTCCCTGAAGATGCAGCACTGAAGCAGCCCTTGGGTCTTTACATGAAACCTCACAGAGAGACTTTACTTCAATCTTCAACACACTCTTTACTTCCAGGGAGGAGTCTGTTTTAACCACAATTTCAAAGGGTATAGAAATTGACCAAATATGGATGCATACACCCGGGTAAACAGTGTAATCCCACATGCTGTTTAAATCATGCCCACGTGATCTTAAAAGGTCACTTCTGCAGACTCCTTAACTGACCTCGCTGGCTGTTGTACACTACTCAAGCTCAGGGTTGAAGACCAAAGCCTCAGACCGAAGAGGTAGACCTTCAGACTAGTTCCCATAATTCCCAAAGCAATGCTTAATTATCATAAATTATAAATATTTGATCTGCATTAATAGTGTTTTTATAAATTACTATATAATTTATATTTAAATACTGTATTAAAGATTCACATCACTTAAAAAACAGTGACTACTGTTTCTCAAATCACCAATTTAAACTGAAATACACTTAGATTTACGCCAACATAAATGAGGAGACAGTGAAGCTTGCAACTGGTTTCCTCCCTATACATGCAATGGACAGCACTCTACTGCAAAATTACATGGGGGTGATCTGGAGCTTTACAAATCATCCATGATGTTGACATCACACATCATACATGAAATTCAGAAGCACTAGAAAATTATGCACCCTGGTAGGAATACGATGAAGTGAATTTGGACAAATATGAATTCTCTGATCCTGAATATCTACTCCTGTTTATGAAGAAAACATAATTGTTCAGGAAGTGTTAAGATACAATGGAGGAAAGGTACTTCAGGAAAAATACTTCAGGAAAGTGAGCAGAATCAAATAAAATACTGTAATATGTATATGTAACAGTCTTACATGCAAAGATCATGGAGTGCATTCTCATATTTAGACCTGACGTTAAACACTGGAAATGGAAAAAATCAAAAGTTTCAAAACTAACATGCCGTATGTAAGACAGCAGATATTCATTGCTGCACTGATTTGTATTTTAAAAACTACAGGATTGTACAGACAGTAATGCAAAGGCAGATTTTTGGTTTGGCTTAAAGCATGGAAGTGTATATGTAAGAAAACTTAATGGAACTGTCTTTTAGAAAAATACTGCAGATAAAAGTATGCAGAGCAAACTGGCTAACCCGTACAACTGTACACAGAAACAGCCTGACCACCCTCCGAGAATCTTCTTTTCTTGACAAAGGCACATGGTAAACTGCCATATGGAAGAGACACTCATTAAAAAAAAAAAAAAAAAAAGGAACAAAGAAACCCCAAAAACCCCAAACCCCAGACCCCAGACTTGTAGCTTCTCTTGGCCTGATGACCACAAACACTGCCTGACTATCTCCTTTCTGCTTGCCACCTGCTTCACAGCAGACAGCATTCTCATCCAGCACATCAGCTATGCAGCAGAACATTTTGAATCCCCACTAGAATGGGGTGTACTGTCTGGAGAATTTACACCAAGTTACTCTGTTTTTCCATTAACGCTAAGTTATAGTCATGTGTACAAAGATGGAAAAACAGCTCCTCACCGAAAGGCAAGTAAAAAATCACACTCCTTTATTTCCCTGTAAAAAAGCTACCAGAGAGTAACTTTTTTTTTTCTCTTCCCAAAATAAAACCACCCCCATGCATGTACTTGGAACTGATTACCACTATATGGTCTTCACACATATGCATTATTCTACCATAGATATTAACATGTTAATTAAAACTTGATAATGTTATTTGTGTATACACATACACAAAAACCAAGCAATCCCTCTGCCTTTTTCTGACCAGTGAGACAAACTCAACGTTCTTCCACACTTAGGCTTACATAAATAGCCACTGCACAATTCAAAACTGGTTATGCTTCTTTTTTTCTTGGTCTTCTGTACTACAACAGAAACCCACTGACTTCAACTTGTTCCCCCTCCTTCACACAGAGGCTTAATGCTTCAGGGAAAAGGGGGGAAGATCTAGTCTAGTTACTGGGTTGCTTAGTAGAAAAGGATTCTCAAATTAAAACAGTTGTTTGAAAGTTTCCTCTTCATCTCTCCAGAACAGGAAAGTCTTGAGCTGGAGATCCAGCTTGTATATCCCCCTCTGAAATGCCCAAGAGGGTTGTGTCTAGAAGGGGACTCCTGTCAGAATCATCTTTATGACCTGTGGAGCCTTTCCTGACACCTTAACCAAAAACCTCACTGACAGCCCCAAAGCTTTAACCTTCTCCTGACCTTCAGTCAGCTCCTGGCACTGGAGTGGAAATACCAGAGAAGGACAGATGAACAGGATACAGCACCTTCATATGTTAAATCACTGCTATGTGGGTGTTCAGACATGAGTTTGGAGAGGGTTCATTTGGGCGCCTTTTGGTTTGTGTTTTTTTTTTTGTTTTGGTTTTTTTTTTATTTTAAACCACAGCCACTGTCTCAGAACACCACAAACTCACTTGGTTGAGTTTAGTCCTGCCGATGACAAGGCTATCACTGGCACAGTCATGCCAGTCAGCTGGAAGGCTTTTTCCCCCTCCACAAGAAAGCTTTTTTCCCTCATAAACAAAGAAATCACAAAAGCTTTTTCACCACATTGATAACCTTAAAACAAAAAGTTATTCAATGTGGAGAAATCGTGACTTGTAAATCCACACACTTAACATAATCACTGGCATAAGGAATAAAGAAACATATTGGTTTTCAACAGACAGTAAAGGCAGATACTCCTCGTCATAGCAGAGTCCATAGATTGCAGTGGGCAAAGGTGTGCTGTAGCTGGGGGGCATGAAAGAGCAGATTGCGGCGAGCTGCACTAAACATTTGGATGGATTTCAACCACGGATTAGCAAGAGACTTAGCCAAGGTTTTGTCTCCCAAACAGCACTTTTCTGACAGCTCTCTTATTTTTTTTCCCTGCTGACGTTCATTTATTTGGATTCTCCTGCTTGGCTACTGCTTGTTAGTCATTATTCCGTCATGATTCAGGGTCTCATCCAGTCATGATCAGATCTACTTCTGACTGCAGACCATGGTCGATACCTATTAATGTTAAAGGTGGAAGCAGAACACAACCTCGGGATTATTAATGATGCCCTGATAATGTATTTGCTTCTCTACAGGTCTTTCAGTGTTTTCTACTTAACTCTGTAAAATACTTCGAGGAATCTCCTTCCACTTGCAGTAATTTATCAATTTCATGCCTTGACAATAAATGCCACACAATAATAACAATTTATAAACGCAGCCTGTACTGTCAATGAGAACAAGTTGCCAGCCACTCCACAAATAAAAATCCTCCTGGCTCCAAGGCTTTCCTCTGAGTCATGAGTAAAGAGCAACTAGATGCTAGAAATTCTGAATAACCCACACACCCATGCTACATGCGTCCAAAGAAGATCATTTCCCAGCAGACATTTGTGGACTCGTTACTAACGATCCAGCTGCTAATTTAGCATCTGCTCTTGTTCTCAGGTTACCAGTAGGTCCCTCCCTAACCCAGAACCCCACTCTGAATGGGTCATACTCACGCACAGCTTTGCTTCTTTAAAATACACTGGTATATTTAGCAACAGTAAGTGACTTTACACGATAAGAGGAGGCATGGTTCAGATTAAGTAGGTAAATAAAACTCAATCAAATTAATCAAAAGCAGCCTTCACAAAAATATTTTTGATTTGGTCATGTCAGGAAAGATTTGAAAGAAGAAAGAAAGCTTTGTATATTACAACTTAATCTAGGGACGGAAAAAAGTATCGTATTTTCCCCTCCCCTTTCTCTAAAAGCCAACTTGCTGCAGTTTATTTAAACTAGAATTTCTTCACTATGAAACCAAAAAATGCAAGATATGTCATATACTTCTGCTGCATAAAGTGAAAAATCTCATATTTTCAAAAGTGTATTTTTTTCTAGAACTGGCTTCATACATTAAAACATTACTGTCAAGATTTGCTGGAAAATGAAACTGCCACCCGTAAAGTTCTGAACTTTCACTTGAGATTAAGTTTTGTAGATGAAAAGGTCCCTGCTCTTTGTATATTACATTTAATTTCATTACTAAAACTGAACTTCATGACTTATGTAATGGTATCATAAAGTTACACAACACTCACTTGTTTTGATTATTAGTGAGTTTTGAGAGGGAGTGGAAAAAAAATCAGTGTACTGAAGTACATAACTTCAGCCAACATAACTCCGTTTACTGAATGCGTGCACACAAATTGAGCCACTTTGTGACAAAAATAATTTAATGCAGTGATGTACTGAATGCTATTTAAAAAGGAAAACATTTTTCACTGTAAAGAAGTAATTGTATCACCTACTCAGTCTCTCATTTAAGTGTTGATTGAAATACTGTTCTATTAGAATACATTTCTTTATACCAACTGTAATAAAGACAGCACATTATGAATTGGAGACTGATTTAAGCACAGAGAAATACTCAGACATAACAAATGAACTGACGACAATAGTTAGATCTGTAACTGGAGGTCATACAGCTTGTTATCAATTTTATGTAATTACAAAGGTGTGTATCAGAATACACTCATACGGTCTTAAGCTTGAAAAGAGCTGGAATCAGACTAGGGAAGAAAAAAAAAAAGTAATTCTATTCTGACCTAAATCCTACCTATAAGCCTAAATCTAAGGTTTTTAAGGGTTTCGTCTTGCGCACTGGTTGTAAAATTTACGTCTAATAATGTAAAACTTTATGACCATTATGATACCTACACAAGTTAGCTTGTTACCTCGTGAACACATTTTTCCCCTCTTTTTTCTGCAGCACAGGAACCCCCAGTGAGAGAAGACAGCAGAGAGAACTGAAACATGTCAGGGTAAAAAAAAAAAAAGACAAGCGGCTTGAGGAAAGTGACTTACATAGCTGCGCAGTTCTAAACCTTTCCTTTACCACTCGTCCAGCTCTGTCTTTACATGTGTTCCCTGGGTCTGCTGGGTTTGGGACTTTCTGGGCCAGTGTCGGCAGTAAGGACACCATTTGGGGCATGGGGAGTCACAGCTCTGCGAAGGGCTATGGGCTTGCAGATGAGACCTGGAAGCACCAAAGAGCATGAGACAGAGCAAAGCGTGGCCGTCAGACAGCAAGCCGTGGCAGAGGGAGCTCCTTCCAACACTTTTATAACACAGCCCTCAAGCAGCGATAACGTTACTCCAGATACAAATTCAAATACACGATTCTCCTCTTCTGTCATGCCACAAAATTATAAACTTGCAAGAGAGAATTAAAAAAAAAAAAAGGCCAGTAGGACTCTTCACTAGCAGGGGACAGTTTCATTTTTTCCAAGTGTTTTCTCCAAGTGAGCTCTATTTACTCTGAGCTCCCAGGGATGTAGACATACTTTCAGACAATTTTAACAAAACCGTGAAGACCCGAACTCCACCACTTGTGAAATCTGCAGGCACCATTGCCAAAACACAGAAACATGCTGACCACGTCTCGTAAGTGTGAGCGATACAAGCCAATACAGAATTTCAGGCAATTTTGAGTCTGCATCAGACGTCAACACGGCAACCTACTGTGCAGCAATAAAAATGGATATCCCTCGGTCCTCATCTGCCACATGCATTCTGAGGAACACAAGCCACCTTCCAAATTTTGCTTCAACTCACAGTGCCAACTCCTTAAATAAACATTTCATTGGGGAACACTTAGTTTCCCCATATACAGAAAATTTTATAACCTATAAGCTTGCATTGTCTGTCAGATCATTATCCTCATAAATCCATCCACGACTTCAACATTTGCTCGATGCAAATAGATTGCAGAATAATTCTGGAAGGAATGGCACAGCTGTATGACACGGCGGACACGCTGGCTCCAGACACAAGGTCCCATACGGTAGCATGTATTTTTAGTATTACTCAACACACATTGCCCAAAGCACAGCTTTTCATCTTGCATCTGCAACTTCGCGTGAAATATGAACACATTAATTCAGAGATAGGCTGCAATTTTCAAAGAATCCTAAAATAGGCACACATTTGCTTTTAAATGCCAAGAGAGCCGACCAAACCAGTAGGATCAAAGAAAAATCTATTTCATTCTAAAAGCAGTAAAACAGATCAGTGCCACGCACTCCTTCTCCCTTGTGCTACCCACTGGTACAAAGGCTTGCTGCTGAGATTATCTGTACGCAAGGACTAAAGCTGTGAATTAAGTATCTATACCCTAAGCCTCCCTTGCACAGCTCCCAAGCAGTTGCACACGTACAACTCACCAACATCACGCAAAGCAGCCCCCAAAACAGCTCCTGTGTGGACCTCTCTGTGCCTATACAATTTTAATTTTGAAGAATTGAGATATTTTCTGTGATAAGCACTATGGAACAAATCTCAGGTGCTTCAGAAGGCACAAAAGGAACATGAAGTCTCCAATTCACTCAGTTCCCTGAGTTTTATAAGAACATTCATCTGGTTTCTAGAAGACACTACTATATTTATTCTCTTCACTTCATCACTATAGTAGAATTGAATAACACTGACTTCACTGTTTTTCCTTCTATACATGGTGATGGTATACTCAGTAAAAGGGAAAAGCAGCATAGAAAATTGATGAAAGTCATTCCAGCAAGTTTTAAGGTATTAACCTTAAATAATGCTTGGTGAAAGCAATTCAATTCAGGAAAACCCCTGTTGATGATTTGCTTATGAAAGATTTATATGTATTTGAATACTGTTGCGTAGGTATAGCCAGATGCTAAACAGGACATGAGGGGTTTCTTTGCAACCTGAGCTTCCACATCATGTTTTCCCAAGTAAGTCTGCCTACCCCTTCCTGGCCAAGCTGGGAAGGAAAATTCAGTCTCCATGCTAGTGACATGTTCATTACCATCTGCTTGGGAAAAAAAGAAACAGCACAGGCTAGATTATTTCTCCAAGATTTATCAAAAGGCTGAAGTACAAAAGATAACCTATAAAAGAGAAGCAAGAGAATATATTTCCCCTTTTCAGCTATTTGGGTCATACTCTTGAAAGGCTGATCTGTGCCAGAGGCCGACCTGCACATTCTCTCTAACGACGGCAGGACAGCGATCTGCCTCCAGTAATCGTACATGGCCCCCTATTCAAATTTGGCACCTAAGCTTTGCACAGAGATTACTTATGTCACGACAGCTTAATATCTCATATACAGCACTGAGCTGTTTGTCCTGTAACAATTCAGGTAAGTGGGAATTTACATTAAAAATGATGACTGAAAACTGTTCATACATACACTACTTTTTAAAAAAGGTTAACCAACCCCCCCCCCCCCCCCCCCCCCCCCAAAAAAAAAAATAAAAAAAAAATTCCAGCTTTGCTGGTTCTTTCCAGGTAGATTTAAGCTGAGCTGCAAAATATGAAGTAGTTTAAGACCTTTCCCACCCCCATTATTTCAATACTAAACTGAATCTAAAAATCTGAAATTATTCTCGGGTAGCAAATTAGTATATAAATAATTGGCAATGCACTGCAAGCAATATTTCTTTCCAAGTAACTCCTTATGAAAATGAAGCAGCACGGGGAATTTACGGTGCTTTTCATGGCAAGAAACCCACAGTATCTGTATAAACAGGTTTTATACTTCAGGCAGTTTTATATTTGTAAAATATCTTCCAGTAGACCTAGATCTCATTTGCTATAGGAGAAAGTATGGTATTTAACCACTTGAATGCAAAGAGTTTTCATTCCAAAATAACTATGGCTAATTTGTGAATACACAATAATAAACAACAAACAATTATGCAGATGAGCAGTATTCTTAAATAAGGCTGGCATAACGGCATGACAAGTTATGGGCTTTTCAAAAAAAATATCAGCACTATCTGGTCTTGCAAAAACAAGGAAGAACAGGAACAAGTGACCTCCTTAACCTTAACCAGTATGAACAATAGATTGTTAGTGTCCAAGAGGTCTTTATCTGTAATATACTAGTGGGAAGAGAGGAAGAGAAGAGAGGAGAGGAGAGGAGAGGAGAGGAGAGGAGAGGAGAGGAGAGGAGAGGAGAGGAAAGGAAAGGAAAGGAAAGGAAAGGAAAGGAAAGGAAAGGAAAGGAAAGGAAAGGAAAGGAAAGGAAAGGAAAGGAAAGCTCTAGAGAAGAGAAGAGAAGAGAAGAGAAGAGAAGAGAAGAGAAGAGAAGAGAAGAGAAGAGAAGAGAAGAGAAGAGAAGAGAAGAGAAGAGAAGAGAAGAGAAGAGAAGAGAAGAGAAGAGAAGAGAAGAGAAGAGAAGAGAAGAGAGAAGGATGCTTCTACGAAAAATAAATAAAACCCTGGTTTACCTTATATAAGGCTGGAGGAAAATAAACCTCAAAAAAAAAAAAAAAAAAAAAAAAAGGAAAGAAACAACAAGAAACAACTCAGTTAAGCCATGACAGGGAAGAGCCTGAGACCCTGTATTTTGATCCTGGCATCAAGTGCTAAATCCCACTGAGACCCTGTTTATTAATGGCAAAACAGAACTAGTAAAACCAAAGAAATAAAATGCATCCACTGATATTCCATTATTTTCAAAATTCAAAATTTGTCTTCAGGAAGAAGAATTTGTCACCAAGAATACAATCAATGTTCTTTAGAAGAGTAACATTTCCTGGTACCTGTGAGGTTGAAAACTGGGTAAATACTAGTTGCAGAATAACTAACTGCTTTTTCAGGAAGGTATTTTCTTGTTCCTTACAAACACATACAAGAGTTGGAAGGGGAATTTAATTAACTGTATTTGCTTACAAGTTAGGAAGAAAAGCAACTTTACTTTTGTCATTAAATGGTTTAATCATCAACATACAGTTCTAGAACTGTGCTTAGGTAGTCTTTCTAGATTGTAGCAACTTCGTAAAACTATCTACAAGACTTGGAATGAAGGGACAAAAGAAGCCAATTACATTTACCACTTAAAACTGCAACATAACTTTATATCCTCCTCCTAAATACACAGTACTTCTGAAAATCCACAAATCCGTTGTCTTTTTTTTCTTTTTTATTTTGAAGTTTGATCCTGGACTCTCTATCCATCACACACGGATACATCTGTGTTTCTCTCACAATGGAAAAGCCAGGTTTGATAAGAAGAAAGTAATTCTGCATTAACACGAGGAGTTCACGAAATGTGTAGATGTGATGCTTCGGGACATGGTTTAGTGGGTTAGGTGGTGCTGGGTTGCCGGTTGGACTTGATGATCTTTCAGGGCTTTTCCAACCTTATTAATTCTGTGATTCTATGATTCTATATTCAGGAATAATGGATTTCATCTGAAGAGAGAAATCCTCAATTTACTAATGTAAGTTCAGGAATAAAAACATCTTCTGGTTTCTAAAAGCCCTTATGGAGTTTGAGAATGATATCCAGGCACACCCTGATTTCTCCCCAGCATCCCCATGCTGGGCTGACCTTAAGCAAGCCCACTGTGGCACACAGCCCAGCACTGGAGGATCCTCAGCTTCCCTGGGTACAGGAAGGGTTTGGGAGTCACTTAAGGACAGAAACTGGTCCCAGTTTGTCCCCCTCTGGACAAGGCACTACCCAGGGAATGAAGCTGCATAATAGACCTTAAGGAGCCATAAAACAAGACACTAAAAAGACCATGTCTCAAAAAGCACAAGGTTATGCACATCTGACATCATAACATTATTTATCATGCAATGCTGCTCTATGTTGCTCTGAGATGACCAAGTGACTCTTCAGTTCAGCACAGGCAGAGAAACAGAGGTAATTAAAAGCAAGTAAAATAAATAATTGTATTAATTACAACACTGGCAGTTTAGCAACATGATCTGGCCTATTTGTAGCTGTATTTAATGAATTGGTAGAGTCAGTCTTAAAAGCACCTGAAGGTGTCACGGTACCAAGATTTTAATCATGGCAAAAACCAAAGGCTGGTCTCCTTCCCAAGGAGAAATCCCTGTCCTGGCAGGGACTGATCAGAGCATTCACCAGAGCGACTGGAGCAACACCAGGAGCCCCGTTAGAGCAGAGAAGGCTGTGTCAACACTGAAACATGAGCTGTGCCCCCAGGGAACCTGAGAGTAATTTATTTGGTATCCATGAAAGCGTAGGCTTGGTACCAAGTGCCATGAGAAATTACTCAAAAAAGAAAAAAACTAAAAAAGAAGAAAAAAAATTAAAATTAGGAGTCTGGACTGGGACCAAGATATTCCTTCATCAACACCCAGAATCATTGCTGTGCCGTACAGAAATAAAGCACTGCCACAGGAGGAGAGATCGAAGAAAAGCACAGAGAACAGTTTTTTCTTCTAATTTGGCTGAAACTATTTACTGACTTTGGAGACTCCCCCTGTGGCACTCTCAGACAAAAACAGAAGGGAGAACACACGTCCCGTGCACAGTAATATCAGATATGCCATACTTGATAGATTTACCTAGGGGGTTACTTGTGCTGCATATGAAAGATACCCACCTCAAACAAAAAAGAATCAAGCAAAGTTATCTAAGCACAGACTTAAGAACAAAAATGAAGCAATATGTTTCCTTATAAAATAACTAGGAGCTTTTATTATCTTTCTGGAACCTGCTAAAGCAGGAAAACAATAATGCTTATTATGCCCCAAAACGGCTCTACACAACAGAAACAAAAGAAAGAATAGTATTTTACAGTGTCTTGAACAGAATTCACTACTTTATTTTCTCTTCCACTAGAAAGCTGCTACCATAGCTCCCATCAGACCTCTGGGGCAAGCACGGGAGAATGCCCAATGTGGGATGCGTGGGGTAGGAAGGAAGAAACCAGCTTTTAAAATAAACATTATCTAGATAATCTAAGACAGAGCTCTTTGCAGCTTTCCTCTTGAGACCTGGAGAAGTCAGCTTTGACCGAGCCAATTATGCATCTGGTGGATCTTACGTACACCGCAGCACAAGGACCTCGTGCAGCCTTGGAGGACAAACTCCTCCCCACGTCACCATCACACCATCTCCTGACATGACGTAACACAAGTACCAAGGAGAAACGCAGCAGTCTCGCCCCAAAAAAACCCCTGCCTTTTCAGAGGAAAGGGGACCATCAGACCTGGGAGATGGTGGCAACCGATCACCAACAGTGCATTAGTACTCAAGCCCTTCAGTTTTGTTGTCCTCTAGTCTAATGAAGCCATTGACAAATTATTAACAAAAATCAGTAATATAAATAAGTTTTATATCATCTTACTATGAATGGTAGCACATACGCTTACTAAAACAATGTTTGAAAATTCAGAAAGCATCTCATCAACCGTCAATACTGCACATTTTAAATCTCTGTGTATTTGTGTGGTCCAAAAAACAGAGCTCTACCCTTCTGGCTCAGCTTCACAATAAAACATCAGCAACAGCATCCATTAATATAAATAAAACCCAACAGACAGTGAAGGAAAACAGGTGTGTGAGGCAGAGAATCGTACTGCTTGTTAGTCAGCCTTGCTGAAAACATAAAGTAACATTTACCTGATTAAGTGCTCCTGGACGAGTACTTGCTGTTGAACCTTACAATACGGCTAAATTTACAACACTGATAACAGAAAATGTGATTTTCTTCCTCAAGCTCCATGCCAGTGGTATGACTTTGCATCTTATCTGTTTGTTTTACTGAGTAAAGGAAGTTTTCACTGTTAGCACCACAAAAACAGCATGGCTCAGAAAGACCATATTTACTTTTAGTCTTTGGGTCACTGATAGCGTTTGCTACAGAAACATCGACTGCAACACAACAGCTTCAGGAATAGGGAGGCTTGTGTCTACTTGGCCTCTTGCACAAGGAAAAAGGGAGGACTCCAGGCTGCGGGGTGGTCCTGGCAATCTCGTGTAGTAAAAGCTACTGCAGGTTTAGTCCTCAGCCCTTCTCCTGCAAAGCAGGTCCTCAAATCAGGGTTTTCTGTAGGCAAGTTCCATAATTACCTGACTGCTAATTACTTACTTTCCATCACACCTTCCTGAGCCGTGTTTCTCTTTGCATATGCCAGAATAACACAGAGAGAGATGCAGAGTAACCCACAGACCAACCTTATAACTTATGCACAGGTCAGTCACTTTTAATAAGAAAAAGACAATGGAGAATACAGAACCGAACCTGAAAACACAGTCTGTCTGCTGCACCTCTGTAAGTACCTCGGGCCCAGCCCACACCAGCTTCTCATTCCATTTGCACCTTTCCTACCTGCTTTAATGATGCTCACCACACTAAAAATAAATAAATAAATAAACAATAAAACAAACAAACAAATAAGAAAAAGGTATACCACGGTTGTATAACTTTTTCACTACCAAAGAAACATTTGTAACTTACATTTCATCACTGAAACTGTCAGAGGAGACTGCCAACTCTCTTCCATACAATACCCCACCAGGAACACATAAAGCAGAGCTTAGCATGCAAATATCTGTTTGAATTTACAGGATCAGCAGTAAGAAGTAATTTTTTCTATCCTGTAGACACTCTCAATCTGGAAGCTGTAGTGAAAACAAAGGAATGTAAACAGAAAAAAACATTCTCAATTCCTTTTTTCCCCCACTTCTCTGATTATGATGACTGCCCTGCACAAACACACAGCATCTGAAGCAGCTTATTAGCTGGAGGAATAACGAAAGACATTGTTTCTGGTGTGAGAAGAATAAAGCAAGTATGAGATGCTGTGTGTCAGTGCCACCGCAGCACAGCCCTGACACACAATCTTTGTGACTCACTCCTTGGCATGGGTTAAGTCCCTAGCTCATCGCTGACACTCTCACACTGAAACTATGGCAACAATATACTATTCCCAGCATCACTTATTTAATGATAAGCAACCTGGCCCACTGGGCAACTAACAGCTCTGGAAACACTCTATACATTCAGAGGATTACTATGCTAGTAAGGGCTGTAACTTCCATTAGCTGGAAATTTTTACTTTTAAAAGATCACAAATTTAGCTGGAAGCACAGATTTTTAAGTCTTTTCCCATTCCCAACTTCTAATACATGAGCTGGCTTAACCTGATACAGAAAAATACCTTTCTAAAGACCTCCCAATCTCCTAGAAGCAGCATTAACGTGTGAGAGCTGTCAATTTTCATGGAAATCACAACGCGTGAGCAACACAAAAAGCTGCAGTATACAGAATGGGGTTGCTGCCAGAAAATTAAGTGTTTGCTGATGCTAACAGAGTAGTAGCTAAAGGCCAGGCACAGGGGAATACTTGTTAAGGCTATGAATTGCGATTCAGGAGCCGTGAGGTACTTTCCTAACCCTGCCACAGGCCTCCGGAGTCGCTGCTTTTGGAGCAGGTCATGTAACTGTGTTCACACTTTTGCCTATATAAATAAAATGGAGTCTCCTATGTGTATTGCTTTAACCCAAAAGAATATGGTTAGGAAGCCTTCTTAAATGCTTGTAAGATAATTCAAGTCTGTGACAATAGGAGTCTTAACAAATATTTGTAACACCATTGGTGTTTAAGAATACATACACATATACAAGAAAACTCTAATTCCTTTGAAGGCAAAAAAAAATCCATTCACTCTGGCCGTAATCATGGTTGTACCATGATCTGAATTACTCAGCAAAAAGCAATATACCACTTCTCTAGCAAGGTTAACTCCGTACAAAGCAGCCATGTATTTACTGAACTGACTTCAAAGTAAATATTTAAGATGTTGCTTTCCTTAATGGTCAGCACCATCTAAAACTGCACCCATGTAGGCACTCTGAATTGTAGTTAACCCCACATTGTCCCAACTTTACCTAGTGCAGCATCCTGGAAATTCATTGTAATTGATGCAGCTTGCTCAGATGGGGTGGTGAGTAAAATCTGTCCTGTCAAAATGTTGCCCTGCCTCCTGCTGAGAAGTACAGTGATTTCATAAAGACAAGCAATTTGACTAAGATGTAAACTTACTGGAGCAAAACCTGCAGAAAAAATGAAGCTGAAATTACAAGGGAAAGACGTGAAGAAAAAACAAGACAGGTGACAACAGGAAAGAGAAGGTTCAATGTCATCTAACAGGGGCAGAAGCACCATAAAAGAGCAAGATGAAAAAATACAAAAGATATCCATGGGAAAGAAAACAATGATAAATGACTGGGAGAGCAAGAACAAATCCTAAATATTCTAGACAGCACCAAAATGGAAGAGACTTTAAGAAGCCATCTATTTCATTGTCTACTGTGGTAAAAGACTAACAGCTTTCTGAAAAAAAAAAGGAAAAAGAAAAAACAAGGGGACAAGTAAGACAGGAGAAGTGGGAAACTGGAATTCAGAAAGAACAGCTGTCAGGACTGGATTGCATTGCCTTTATCTCACCATTTAGTTTATTCTTACAATTACCCTGCTTATCTTCAGCAATCCTGGGATATTAGTCATGAATGGAAACACAAATGCCATCCAGTATATCAGGTCAAGAGTTATATTCATATAGAGGTGTAAAAGACAGTAAAAATTGCCTTGTTTTATTTTATGCAATACCAAGCACAACTCTTCTGTCACCATTGCCCGATTTTTATTTAACGTGAATTATCTTCACCGACACAAAAATAAATACTTTGGACTCAAACTTCTTGTCAGAAGAGAACAGGACTAACAGTGCCTGCAGCACTAGAAAAACATACTACAGAGAAATTCCTTGTCTGCGCACGCAAGAAGTGCCACCTGAATTCTGTGGGAGCGGTGGACGTACCAACGGGCATCCAACATGAAGGATAATGCCAAAAGCACAAGTGTCAGCCTTGCAACTGGCCATGGCAGGAACCTTCAAAGCAGGTACCACACTGCTACTCCACATTTCTGATTTCAGTCATCGGTCTTTGGCATCCAGTACTCTGCACATTACACTCAAATCTCAGAAATACAAGGCAAGGGGAACATGTAAATTGTCCAGTTTTCCAATTTTGATTCTATGATGAATTACATGGTTGTTTCTGTGTACCCTAAATCTTGTAGCATCTGAAGATGAGATAGAGTACGGTGTAAGCACAGCTACGCAGATGTTCATATAGATCTTCTGCCAACAACAGTTCCCTCCAGGCTTTTCAAGACAAGGTTTACAAATGATACACTAAACATAACCATAATAAAAAATTTTATTTTTTTTTTTAAAGTTGGATATGCAGTTTCATGAAGTAACCCACTTAACTACGTGGAGTAGGCATAAAACAGTATCAAAAGGTTTCAACAAGTTGAGATGCGCAACTTGCTCTGTACCTGGTGGTTTGCTTTTCTGCATGTGAGTGCTACCGATGTTTTTCAGCCTTGATCTGACTCACAGGGTGACTTCAATTCAGCAGACAAGTTCCTCCAAAGTAGGTGTGTGCCTGGATATGTTAGTACTATAAGGCCCTGTGAGATAGGGAAGGAAGCTGAAGCACAGAAAATAAAAGTCCTACTTAAAGAAAATGCTCATACGTCTTGTTTAACAGAGGCTTTTCCCACATTTGCCAGACTCCAGAGGAAGCTTATGTGCTCAGATGTAAAGGCATGAAGAAGGACCCACGAACTGATGGTTTTGGTGGGAAATGGAGACGCTTTCAGTGACAGAAGAAGATGCTCTGCACTTTGCAAGGCTCCTAAAAGGTCAGAACAGAACTGATCCTGTAAGTACTTATTTTAGTTTTGAGCCTGCTATGCCACTTATGACCAACATATGTCAATTATGCCATATCATGGTCAAAAGTCATTGATCAGATGTTTGAGACACCCAGACAGAGGCATAGCTCTGCCTTCCCTAGTGAAGTAAGGGCAGATGCAGAAAGCAAGGCAGTAGATTTTAAACAAATGTATTTCTCTCTTCTAGCACCCTTTGCATGATCACAGAAGAATAAATCCTAATTTCTGATGCTGCTACTGATTGTCTTAAATTCACCTTCATAAGCTAAAATAAATGTTAATTAAACAAAGCATCACGGACTTGGTAAAGCTTTAGAAAACTCATGCCTCACAATTAGTAATAATAAAATTCTGCTGGTCTACTAGAAACTGAGAAATGGGAAAAATCCTTCAACACCAACACAAACTGCGTTTTTCCTTTGTCATTTAAAACAACAACAATGAAAAAACCCATAACAGTATCTTACTTTTAAATGTGCAATTCTCAAGCAGCTGTGCCATGAAAACACACGTAGGCAATTCACCTATGTAAAGCACACAGCAGAGCTTCTCCACTTTGTACCAAATGACACACAAAATCTGTTCACTGTTTAACAAGGGAAACTCTTAACATTGCTGTTAATGATTTACATGCAGACAAATCAGCTCTGCCTCAATTTTGTTAAAAATTGTGAAGTTGCAGATATTTTAACCTCTTGCTTTCACAACGGCAAGCTAACCCAATCAATAAGCTGGAAACACAGAACTTCTTTTCCCATGAAAGGAAGGTATTTCTGCCACAGTGGCCTGAAAAGCCAGCACTCCCTGGGCACTCTCCATAGATGCAGCTCACATCTGGATTCATCCCAGAACCAACAGAGACAGACGAAGTTGTCCTCTTGCCGCACTTCCCCGGCCCTAGTGGATTTCCTCAAACCTGATTAGGGACCAAACATCCACTGTTTTCCAGTGTGGATGTTAGCAGCTCAGGGAATTACAGACTGTTCGGTGAAGCCCACTGCTAACAGTACGGATACTTCCAGGCTGGGAACTCCTGACTTGCAAGAAAAGGCAACAAGCAGTATTCCAAGGCTGAAATCAGCTCGGATAGAAGAGCAGGCAGTCCCCATCAGCACACACGACAGCGTTGCCATCAGCCTCCACAGGAGTGGATTAGCACCTGCAGACTTTGCTATACAATATCTCAAGCGCTTCTTCACCTTACGACTGGATTTGCCTCCTTGAGCCCCGTCAGGAGCAATCTGACTGAAGTCAGATTATTGCAGTTATTGCAATTTCTGTTCATATATGTGATATTGGAGTCTGGCTGTGGACAGGTTTACGCAGATGAAACTGGCTATGCATGATGCAGGAGGTTTGTCCAGCAATGCCCTCAGTTCTTACCTCCGAGATGCACTAACGACACTTTCTCATTTCAAGTTCAAACTCTTTAATGAATCTTTGGATACGTAGCAATCAAGACAAATTTTTAATCAGCACTGCATCTGAGAAATGCCAGTTAGTCTTCAAAGGACATGAGTAAATTGGCATCCTAGATCTCTTCCTCATCAGGATTTTTGAAAGCAACTATGCTGTTAGTTACATCAGCTAAATAAAGAGAAGAGAGGCACATAATATCTACTGCTTTTCATAGAAGGTTAGCTTAAAAGGTCATGATCAAACAGGCTAATTTTTAACAGGAATTAAACATTTTCTTTACAAAAAGAGCAGCAAGCTGTGTTATGCTCTGCAAGTCAAAGAAACATTGAACACGTATGGTTTCATTACTACAGCACCAGTAACAATATCTTGTCTTTACCCATCACTCCCTGTTCTACTTTCTGAGTTCAGCACTACAAGACTTCCTATCAAACACAGAAACTCAGGAAATTAAACCTAACAAAACTACCACAGCCCACCAGCAGGTACTTTAAATCTGTCTTCTATTTATGTGATAATTATTTATGACATAAACGTTAGAACTAAAAATAAAAAAGCTGCTGAAGCAATCGCAGTCCTTTTCAGCCCGCACAGTCAATGTGAAGTAGAGCAGTAAATTGCGGCGAGCAGACAGCACAGCTCTTAAAACTTGCCCAGCTTCTGCTCCGACAAAAGAGAACACTTAGGACTTCATCCAGCTGCCGCCCTTGCCGTTCAACTAACGAACTAACAAATTCACTGCTGGCATATTCTGCACTTCTTCTCTTAAAAAACCCCGAATCCACCTGCGGTTTAGCCTACTAGGGCTGACTGCTATCTAGCACTACCGCTGCGACAGCGGAGCCTGTCACCGAAGGCGGGC
>NW_010108760.1:0-15060 GCF_000699245.1 Pterocles gutturalis
AACCAGCCTGTAATGTACTGTGCAGCCAGCCGGCAGGCTTCCCAAACCCACTTAACCACTCAACCCTAGGGCACAAGGGCCTGTGAAAGACAAATGTAGGGTGTCATCAACAGGTTTGCAGATGAAAAGGACAGATCAGAGGTAGCAGTGAATAGATTAATGGCATAACTGACCTACTAAACGAGCGCCGATCTTTCAAACCATACACATCGCTGCGACATGTCCAAATGCTGACGGGTACTGCAGCAACAAGCCCTTCCCCTTCTGAAGACTGGCTCTTTAGTCCTACATATAACCATGGCCCCATGCCCCTGTAACGTATAGCACAGTACTGCACAGGCACAGTTGGACTGGATGTACAGAACAGCCATGTCTGAGCCAGGCAGGGGGGAACGTTTCTCAAAAAACAATGCCACTTGCATGCAAAAACACATTCTGTGGCTCCTTTCAGAGGCTGAATTTCCCTACCCACACAGATAACAACTGACGTTCAAGCAAAACAATCAGATAATTAGTTGAGATGAGGTTATACACTGCAGACTTAATTCACTCATCTCACAGCTTTAGTTGTTCTTAAGGTATCTACTGGATTAAGATCAGGTCAGGTAACTGCTCCTCTTACTGACAAATCCACCACAGAGTAGGAAGCAAAGGATGGTCAGGCCACCTGCAGAGTCTAATTACTTGGTTTGTGGTCTGGGTTTTGGAGGGAATCCTTGTTCTCTCTACATCTCCCTAGGATGAAGATTTATTTATCCGTCCTAAACCCAACAGGCAGTCTACCAGCGCCTGTTTTTCCAGTGGCACCAGAAATTTTCCATGAGGTCCACTAATCCTCTACACAAACTCATGTCTGAACATATAAACAAGCATCCCATAAATAATAATCACCAGAAAGATTAAGAAAAACATAATTTCATATTTTTATGCAACATTTGTGACTTTTACCTACTATTTCCCCTAGCACTCATCCTACCCATTCAGTTTAGGGGTTCAAAATTTTGTAATTTTTACTATCAGGACTATCTAGGAAGTTGTTGGAAAGTTTTTATAGGTGGTAAACAACACAGCAGAGCCTGGCTTCATCCAGAGGCACAAGAAATATGTTACATACCGGACCTGGGGAAAGAAACGCAAAGAGGGAACAAGCACACTGTGGCATTCCACAACAAAAGCCACAATATTCCAGTTGAAACCATCACTCATATTTCAAGATAATCTCAATATGACTCCTTTTACACAGCCTAAAAATTCTCAGCAAAACAATTTCCAAATTGAATTAATGCCTTGCGCAAAGAATTTTCACAATGTAAATGTATTTTTGTTGTCTTCTGAAAATAATGTATCTTCAAGAAAAGTATGGCAGTGTAAGGACAATAGGTTGTAAACACAAGGACTATCAGATGTGCTTGGTATTACGCACCTAAATATCGCCTGCCTTTAAAAAAGAATTAAAATGGTGCTTAGAAAGATGGGAATGACTTTGTATCTTTTGGAAGAATAATTAAGCAACAGAAATCTGAAAGTTTAACTAACAATTTGTAATCCACTGTACTAATCCCCACAGCATGTGTCCATCTGCTATCTCTTGATCTTTCCTCAGACTGCTAATGCCTCACGCCTGAGACTGCTCCATTTGTACTGCACCTGCAGCATGATGGGGCTCTTCCAAGCCCATTGTTGCTTTTTTGCACTCCACTAACACTAATCATAAGCACGTAACCATAACCATGACACTAGCACTAATAATTTGGGAATCAGTCACATTGGCAGGATATACTCCAAGAATGGTAAGAGAGCTCCAAGTGCCAAACCCCACAGGATACAGCATCTGCTGTCTCATCCCAGGGCTCCATGTTCAACCCAGGCAGAACCATGACTTTACCAGTCAGCAGTGGGATTGTAAACTCTCTCAGCAACAGGATGGAGGAACCCATCGTTTTGTCTCCACTGAAGATTTCCAGGTGTGGGTATGCATCCTTAGTCTGTTGTTGACCCATACCTAGGCACAACCCAACCCTCTCTCTACCTCCTTATGCCTTGGAAAAAGAGGTGGACCACTACTTCAGTGTTCACCTGAGTGTCCCCACCTCTGCAAAGCCCATCTGATGACAGGGACAGGACAAAAGGAAGAGAGGAAACTCATCCTCTGTTCCCACGGTTCCTGCAAGCTAGTGGGGACAGATGAGCCCACGGTCGGCCAAAGACTGTGGATGCCACTGCAAAACATCCAACGCTCCCCATATGTGTATAGCCAGAGTACCACACTGGGGTTCTGGATGACCCTCTAGAGTTGTCCTCAAGGGCAAATAGCAGGTAATTATTATACACTAAAAAAATAATGGCAAATATTTCATAATTAACAATGAAAAAAACCCCACAAAACAAATTGTAAAGCTCAGATCCATTTTGGATGCTCTAAATTTGTGTCCCACAGCTGAAAAGAGTCACTTCCACTACCCTAGCTTCTCTTTGTCATATAACAAATTTGGGTTAAAAACTACAATGCCAGGATCACTCGTGAACAAGGCTATGTCACTGAAAAAAGAAGCAGAATATATTAATATATTACAAGAAGCTTCCTAAGCCCTGAAAATGAAGGAAGAGGGAGGAAAGAGGGGGAGTACAGCAGTTGTGACTTCTTCATGCAGAAGTAACATCTGGAAAACCGGGCTGAAGGAATTAGAAAACGAAACAGCTCTAGATAATACAGATAGGAAATACAGGTCAAATTGCAGGGATATGATTAAGGACAGCAGAATGTTCCTGTAACAATTAAGGGATGTGCAAACAAAAAAAGCTTTGGCTAAGTAGTGCACCATCCTGGGGAAAAAAAAACGTTTTATGTGGGAGCTTTTCAGCCTCAGCCACAACACTGCTGTAGCACAGAAAAGCACATCAGGTGCAAGTCCACATCACGCTCATAAGCAACTGGAGACCGTCTCCACCTGCCAAGCAAACAAAGGACATTGGACTGCCATGGAATAAGATGAAGAGTCAAGCCATGTGGATTTTATTCCCCACTCTGCCCCAGATTTCCTGCACAACCTTAGGCCAACAGGTTAGTCCCTCTGTGGCCATTTCCTCTTTCAACTCTTATCTAAACATTAAAAGGAACAAGAAGTTTGTGGCAGCTCCACAGCACAACATATTGTTTTCTCAGAAAAGCAAAGCAAAACAAAATAAAACCCCCCTGTGCCTTATCCCACCCCCTTCCACACTAAAATTATCTCAAATATCTCCCAAGACAAGGGTACAACACAGCTTCACAGAACAGCCACAACCTGCTCGCATCCAGTACCAGCCTTTCCGTCAAGCCCAAGGGACTGGCAGCAACCTGCCAGTGGGTTCACCACCACACAGTAAGAGCAAATCCCTTCTCCCTGCCTCTGCCACGGTTGGGACGTGCTGTAAGGGCACAGCAGGCTCTTCTGAGGTTTTGCCTCCTCCCCTTGTGGTTGTCCCCTCATAGTCATCAGCAGTCCCCATGTAAGCTGTATAAACACTGCACAATGAAAACATTGACCTGACCATGACCTGATCCTGACCATGATTTCTAAACCAGGTAACATTTTTCTATGGCAAAATGCACCAAGAAGCTGAACTTCAAGGGACAAAATGTCCACAACTTTCATGTAAGATTGTGGTGATCGGATGGAATTAGAGACTATTTTCTTTTCAGCGCCTACTCATTCTGGGCACCAGTTTCATTTCAAGGGCTATCACACAGACCTTGCTCACTGCATTTTTCAGTTTCTCATCTGCAACAACATAAGAGAGCAGAAACAAGATACGCTTTATCAGCTATAGTGGCACTTTATTGTTCCAGATGCAATGGTCTGGGGATATCAGCAAGACACGGCTTGCAGGGAGGTATATCCTCTCTCAGCATACCCACCATTGCTGGAAAAATGAACATGTTTTCAGACACATGACTCTCCTGTAGGTCTGAAAGAAAAGCAGAAGCAAAACCAGTGCTTTTACACAAGTGCAGAAGTCCTAGCCAGAAGCCTGCTTGGTTTTCTTTACAGTATTAGTTGGTCTAATGGAAGAGTATTACCTTCCCAACTCTGTCTCTCATTTGTTAAAGCCACTATGACACTTGACATATGGTATGATGGAGATGAATTTAAGACCTTCTCAATTATATTTTCTTAGTCCTGCCATTCCATGCTCCAAGAAAACAAATGAAGTGTCAAACTTGCATGTTAACCACAATGAAATAACTTTGATGTATAAAATCTCCCAGATTTTTCAAAGGAGAGATGCTATCATATGCTTACTTGTTTTGATCCACTTCACTAAACAGACATTCTCCCTTGTGCTAGAGGAAAAGTTTAGCAATGGCAAATGTCAACTTTAAATTATTTTATCTGAAAGCTACATCGGATCCCATTTCAGCTAGGCTGTGAGGAAAAAGAAGGCTATCGGTATAGCCTCTTATTTCACAAAATAAACCATCCATGCCAACACCCATGCTAGTGTTTTCTCAAAGACATAGACCAAAAAAGACACATGATGTGATTGTCTCCTGCAAGCATCACAGATTCTCGGCATACATGAATGCCACAAATCCTTACTGATGGAAATGCTGACCAGCTCCTCTCTCCCAGCTTCATCTTGGAGACTGAAAAATAACTGTCACCAGGCATGTATTAGAGGATCTAGACTGATTAATTTCTAACCCATCTAACACAGTCAGTGCCATCTGCTGACCAATAGACTCTTCAACACTGTGTGTTTCCCAAGCAGAAATGCAGAGCTCTGGCACTTACTCTGAAATTCTGAATCCTCAAGAGGCTGCACGTTACTAAGCAGAAAACCAGGGGAGAGCATAAGTGGAGGCTTTGACATTTATGCAGCTGCATGAGGGTGACCACTGTCTTCTCACCCAGCCTTCCCCACCCACTGTAGACCCTTTGCCCTGAAGAGGAAGGGGCAGAGGAAGGGCACTGTGGAGGGCAGAGGGTGGGAGCTTGGCAGCCGGGCACTCAAAGGCACAGCCACGTCGACTCCATCTGCAGGCAGCGTAAAGGAGAAATGGGGATCGCCCAACACAAAGAGCAAGTGTGGAGCCAACCAGCCGATTCCCACCCGTGGCAAACCCAAGAGAGGAAGTGAAAGGAGGCTGAACAAAAGTTGTCTTTATCATCCATGGAGGCATGAGCATGGGGAGCCACAAAGGCAGCTGGACTTGGGCTGTGGCTGTGAGACACCCCCCTTTGCAGTGATGCCCCACAGGAAGTTTTCGGCTCCACAGTTTGGGATAGCTTGTACACAGACCTGCCTCACTAAACCCCTCACAACCTGGGAGGGTAGTCCACTCCACAGGACAAGTAAAAGGCACTTGGTGTTTACCCCCTGTAGAGAAAACAGCTCAGGCACCTGAAGAGAGGTTATGAACCCCTCCGAGCGAGATGTGGTTAAGCAGAAACAGCCAGCATCAGAGACAGGTGGCAAGAAAAAAAATCCAGCGAGCTCTCTAGCCCCAGCACATCCCACCCTCCAAGAGAGATGTTCACAGGATCTTCAGGCAGGACAAGCGTGAGCCCCCTGGCTGATCCACTGCGTGGGGGTGGAAGCCAGCAGGTCCTCCTGCAGGGTCTCACTGCAGCAATTAGCAATGCAGCTAATGTACTTTGCTTCTTTATTTCAGGAGCAGGCTTAGCAGACCAGATTCTGCACATGACCTCCAAAATAAACACGTGAGAGATGCCCTATACATGCAAGTGCAGAACTCCCTCAAGGCAGAGGGCTGGGGGGTAACTGCACCTCCCAGAAACAGAGACACACTTTCCTCTTCCCCCAGCCACTTTGTTTTCCCTTGCTGGAGTGAGGAAACTCCTGACACGCAAGCTGGCTGCTTTTCCTGCCTACCAAGCAGCTTGCCCCTTCTAACTGGCATGCTAATAGAGGCATTTGTCAAAGGCAGACATGTAGTTAAATATAATTCTAGTTTAGCACACATACTAATTTGCCACAACCAGGATCAAATGCCATGCTTCTTTCCGTAACTGGATACAATGCCTTTTTGAATCCTCTTTTTCAGAAAAGTCATGGCTTTGGGTCTTTTCCTGTTGTTTTGGGTTTTTTTGTCTTCTGAAGGAAGACTATATGCACCAGAGCAGTCCAGGCACTCATCCTGAAGCACTAAGAGCAACAACCTGTTCTAGGTGATTAATTCATTTTATTACAGCACGTTGATGCACCACGGGCTCTTAAACTTCCCACCACAGAAGGCATCTACAGGCAATGTGCTAATGAATACAACCAGACCCAAAGCATGACTAACCTGTAAGGGTTTTTTGTAAAATAAAAGACTGGTCTGAGCTTAAAACAACTACCTGCTAATTCTTATTCAAAGAAAAATACAGAGGATAGATAAATATGTATGTATGTACACACACATAAACAGGATTTACAAAAAAAAGAGCATCTGTTTGCCACAACAGTTGTCAGGGTTGAGATTTATACAATATTTAGACTGATCCCTACTCCTACAAAATTACTGCCTTCTTCCCTCTAATTTCCAAAATTACTTATTAACCAGTTGTTAGTTTTAGCAGCTGTTAGACACATAAATAAACAAATCATAAGGGAAGTATGAAGAACGATTAAAAGGAATAAAAAAGTGCACTAATGCCTAGAGCATTCCAATTCAGCTGTCATTCATCCAGTCTATTCCTTTAATGGCTTTTTCTTCTCACTTCTCTTTCCTGACATTTACATTAAAAGGTGCAGCATCTTTCAACTTCCATTTTGAACTAATGTTCCTTATAATGAGCAACACGGGCTTGAAAGCGTGTTTTCTGAAATGCAATGAAAAGGTAGCTTTAATGAAGAGAAACGAGAAAACTGGAGAAAAGTGAGTTGTTTTGCAATCTGAATTGATGCCTACTTGGAAAAGGTTCAACTGAGGAAGGAGATGTAAGACTTTTGGCAATGCGAATTCTAATTATTTCAAGTCTTGGCAGTAATTTTATCAAATAGTAGCAATTTCATTAAGAGGTGCACTGGTAATCATCTACATAAGGCCTCCAGAGGGGAAAATATACCAATAATTGAATAATTACGTTATCATTGCTCTTATGATGGACCACATTAAATACCACAAAGAGGAGCACTGCTTTTTACTTTCTCTAGATATTTAGTTCAATATTTTTTCCTAGAAGATTACAGCAATAAACAAGACTTTCAGATTAATAAACATGTCCACTAAATTTTACAGAAAAGACACAGCTATCTTTTATATCCATATTACTTTACATTGTCTTTTCCTTCACTGCAAGAATGGTCAGATTCATGAGAAAAATGCTGGGTTTAGTAATTAGATAGCTGAAGTACTTAGATAGCTGTTACTGAAATACAAGTCATTGCATCACATGTCATGCATCCACATGGCACACAGATCCATTTAAGGAGTAGGTTTTGGAGTATTTCCATATTTGTCCATATAAATTATCTATTCAGTTATTTTTAATAAACCTACAATAAGTTATATTTCCTCTGTCTAATTAGTGCAGAAACTTTGCTGCTAATCAGGATGTTCTTGAAAAATTCTTGTAAAAGCATTGTTTTACAGACAATACCAAGTCTAATAAACATTTTTAATAGGGGACCCAGTACTAGAGAAGTATCTTTGCACATGCCTTCCGAAACTGTGACTAGGACAACTTCTGGAGGATTCATCGGCAGGTTGTTTGAAACTTCTTAGGGTGATCAAATCTCACTTCAGCCAATCACGCTAACACCCAGCAAGATCTGTCACTGATGTCTCGGAAGTGACTTGAATACAGAGATTTGTATATATTTCTGACAATCCAGTTTCATTTCCCCAGTCTTCTTCTGGCAAGGAGATACATAACTCAGCTGTTGAACTTCATCTCCAATGTCAGCAGAAGTCCCACTTGTATTTTTTGCTTGCAAATTGTACTTTCTTTCCTAGTTTATTAACAGGCTCTATCACAAATTGATCCACATGGCCTATATATGTAGCTGCTTTTTGAAAAAGTGGTCCTCCTTCCTACCCCAGAAGAGATACACAAGAGGGCATCGTGATGTGAGTGCAGTCTGAGTACCTGTCTAGCCAGGGAATCCCATTTCAGAATCGCTTCTGATGGTATCTAGTTTATCGGAGGAGACAAGAAATACAGGCTTTACTTCTGCTCCTTCCATTTGACCTCCTTTATTGTGCTGCATACCTCAAATCCTAGGTATGATGATATTAGCATTACTGCAAAGTCAGCATTATATGTATAATACCTGGAAGTCAGACATGCTATGAAATAGGAAACTTCAACAGCTTGTGTCACAATGAATGCTACTGAGAGGAAGCTTTTATTTTGTTGAAGATAACATAATTTATTTTCAAAGTTAAAAAGTTATGCTCATCCAGGTATAGAAAGCAATTCCAAGCCATATAAAATAGCAAAGAGTTAAGCAGCAAAAGTAAATAAAAGAATCAGGCAGTCACTGAGCAGCAGAAACTGAATGCCTCAGTACCAGGTCCTAGTGCAGAAGAGCATCTAAGGCATAAGAACAGAACCACTTCAGGTAAAAACACCCTATTAAACTGCATATTTAATTTAGTATTACATTTAAAGTTAAAATGTAGCATTTTTATAATGCCTATTTGCCTTTTAAAATGTAAAAATATTCACCATTGCTTTTGAAAATACTACACCATAAATTAACATTTACACCTCCTCTATTCCTTAAAAAAAATAAAAGGCAAAAAAATTATTCAAGCTGTACATTTGCTGCCAACATTTGAAGATAATCACATTACTGAATTCATGGAAGTCAGTAGCTGAGCACCTCTAGGCAGGTTGTGCCGCAGCAATAAAGCAGTCTTTGGTATCTGGAGTATCCTAGCAGGTGCAGATAAAATATTTTCTTTCTTTCTGTTTATTCAGTACAACTCAGTTAAGCAGAAGTCCAGTCAAAGAGGAGCTACTGATCAGGAATGGAAAAAAACCATAAATGTTTCTTTCCATGTCCATTCTAAGAATAAAAAGAGGATGAGATGGACTGGTTCTAAAATTTTTACAGCACAGTGAGTAGAAACAACCAGTTTTGACTACAGATAGGCCTTTCAGACATTAATTCTTTATTTCAAAACATTTCTCAATGAGTTTTTTCTTCTGAATTGGCTAGTTTCTATGTGGTGCTATTTATCTAACAGAAGAACATTTCAGAATTCTCATTTCCTTCATTGTAATCCATGCAAATCATCAGTACAAGAAATGTCAACCCTTTCTATTTTCATATTAAAACACACACATGAAGAACCAGAATAAGTGCATACATAACAAGCTATATAATTGCTTAAATACGGGCCCAGTGATTAATCAAAGTAAGTATAACATTAAGTGCAAAAGCTATATTTAATTAAAACTCTATCTCAATGGTAATAAAGGAGGTTAAACCTTTCTTTACAAAATGATTAAGTACAAATGCAAAACAGCTAAAATGAGGCTTACTGTTGGCTGACTTAAATCATGATTAAAATCAGATTTACAATGCTTTGAATCAAATTGAAGCACACAGTACATGGGGAGGTAACTATTTTGTTAAACTTGGGAGCACTACATTCCTTATCTGGAGTCAGGCATCAATTTTACATATCATATCTTGATGAAATGTAAACAAGTTGGAGAGGGCTGAGAAGAACAAGAGGAGGAGGAGTTATGAAAGATGCACCAAAAAAAAAAAAAAAAAAAAAAAAAAAAAAAGCTGAAAAAGGTTTATCAAAGAAAAGAGAAGCCAAAGATATTATATTAATTGTCAATGTGTAAAATGTTATTATAAAAAGGACGGTAATCAGCAGTTCACATCAGAGCAGAGGAAAAAAAAGGCTGGAATTAAGTGACCTGTAAGGGAGATGGGGTTAGGTATCAGGAGAAGATTTTGACCTTTAACAACTAGTTATGTACTAGAAAAAATGGGTGGTAGCTGCTGCACCACAAGTCTGCCTTAGAGCAGGTTAGACAGAAGTCTACGTGGAAAGATCTGCTCCATCTGACCTGGATGAGAACAGGGGAAAGACCAGATGACCTCTGCAGGTCTCCTCCAGCCTTCTCTAACAGTTCTGTGGGAGCTTCCTAAGCCTTGTCGTCTCTCTCAGAAATCCAGCTGTGGGAGGCAGGCAAATGCATGAGAAAGTCAGATTTCATTCATCAAAAAATGAAGTTTCCAGTCCTGAGGACTGCAGACAAAACCTTCAACATGTGACATCGGTGAAGCCATTAACTACTGAACAAAAAAACAAATTAAAAGAGCCAAGTGCAAGTTTTTAATCTCATGATACCCTTCAGACTGCATGGCTTAGGTATGTGAATACCCAAAACACTTCTGTTACACAGCTCATTCAGACCTTTCTCCTCCTCTGAAACAAGCAGGCTCTGAATGACAGGCTATAACCAACAAGTTTGATTTATTTTTACAGTGTGGCTTTTGCACAAAACTTTTCTTTAAAAGCAGTCCACTCCATGTCATGAGGAGCATGTTCACCCAGCATGAGCGGCGGAGCACTCTTAGCTTAAGATAATTACTGATGGGAAAACAAAGGAGATGTAGGACTAACCTGGCATTTGCCAGGCTTCCAAAGAACCTGTAAGAGATGCATCACTCTGACTTTCAAATTTCCCTCCCATGATTTTCATCTCTTCTTAACTTACATCAGCCCAAGTATTATCCTCTTTATCACTTAGATTTACAACCATCAGTGCCTAGTAGACCAGCAAACTCTTCTCCATACCAGATTTGTAATGATTATGTTACATGACTACAGACTCAGCTGTCAGACGACATTTGAAATCATAGACATTTAACGCCGTCAGACCCCCAAGTGGCAAAACCCCCTGTAGCTGATAATTTTACCAAATTATGCCTCATTTTAGGTACAATTTAGAGGAATGAGCTGCATGGAGCAGCCCAGGAGTTGCATAGCATGGTAGCAACACTAGAAACTTTTCTGTTATTTACATGCCTGTCAGAGATGATATAAAGATAATATAATCAAGAGCCTTACATGGTACACAAAAAAAAAATCTGTTGCGACATGAAAAAGATAATTAAAAATCCATTTAAAGGTATTTCTGAAAACCTATGTTTTCTGAGTAAATTAATATAATCCCCAAGAGTAAATCCGCTGAGAGATTAACATTTACTGTGCTTTCTAATTGGTATACCCTAGAAAACAGGAGCTGCATTCTCCCTTCAAACACAGACGTTTACACTCCCCTTACGCTTTTATCACTAACGGCAGCAATCTTGGCCAGTGGACAAACAATACACTTCAGCGGCCATTAGGTTTTGCAACCGGACAAGGAGACTACTCACATGCGTAACATTACGTTCACTTATGACTCTCTGCAGGATTCATTGTCAAAGAGGGTCCTTTCCAAAAAAGCCCTTCTAGTTTCCTAAAAGTCACTGAAAAAGTCAAGCACAACACTTCTGCAGTGAAATAATATAGAAGAGTAATAATAATTTTACAATCTTTTAATGTCAAGTCATAGTAATTGGTACATGCATTCTCCTCAGCTATTTTATAATAAACGTCCAAAAGATCTGGATCACCACTTTCATTAGATGCCTTTAGCATCAGCTCTCCTCTTCCGCCTAAGGTTATAATGAACACCTTAAGCTCTATTAAGGTTGAACAGGCTCAGCCAGGGAGCTGAGTTCCTTAAGGACAGAAACTGAAAGTTGTTTCTTGTGCATAGGAATATTCAGAAGGACGTTCAGAAATTACAAAAAGGCAACGTTTTATACTTAAAGTGAGAGGGTACTTACAGTAAATGCAATGCATTAGGATATTAGACCTCATTTCCTCTAGCCATTCTCTAAACAGCTGAAAGAGACTTAAGGAAATGAGTCAAAATCCTGGAAGATGTTTGTACTAGATGAAAAAGAAAACAACATCTGTAAAATCATGTGTCACACACACAGCATAAAACAATGTGCAATGGTTGATCTCTGCAACGGCATTCATCTTCACAGACAGAAAAAAGCTGAAAAGTGGCTTAACCTTGAGCAATTTCTGTCTCTCTTCTACAAGACTGATATGAGATTAGATCAATTTTCATGTATTGTAGATAAACATATATGTTGTTGAAATTCTTTGATGATGTATAATTCTTGTTTCATCCAGAATTTGTTATTCCTTACCTTCAGATTACACCAGAGTGTTTACTGAAAGTTCAGGCTAGAAAGCAGCTTTCCTTCAAACTACAAATGCGTAATATTTGGTATTTAGTTTGACAGCTCCAACTATGCTTCAAAAATCTTTCAAATAGCTTGTCCTAACAACAAATTATAGTTCAGACAGAAATACAGAGAATATAAATATATCATTAGAGTCTCTCACAACAGACCAGAGAAAGAAAAGGACAAGTTTCACTACAAGAAACTCCTACTGACTGGAACATGACTCAGACGTTCCTCCTAAGACCTGTCCTAGCTCATGTTTACATGTGCTTAAGACATATCCTTTCTGATTCCACCTGTGCCCTGGTGCAACATGTCCCTCCTGGAAGTGACACAGGATGCTTTGATCAATCCAGGCACCTGCAAAGCAGTGTTACTGTTTGGACAATCAACTAGAGGTTTCTGGGAGGGCTGAAGCAAGGTGGGAAGCCCACAGAGAGCCAGTATAACCCAACAGTACTACAGCTGCAGTCATCTGTCAACAAGAGGCTCTCCCTTGCAAAATGAGCACACGGAAAAGCCTCCAGTCTCTATGAATGGCACTTAAGCAGGATGCAAATGGAAGTCTCACTTCGTGCCAAATTTATCACATTCTTTATTATAAAGCCAGAAGAAAAAAATCACTTACGCACTTGCTGGTAGAGGGTTCCCAGTTGTAATGGAAGGAAAGAGTCGAGTATTGAGCAATCTTTGGCATTGGGCAGTGGCCTTGGGCCACATTTCTGCACAGGAGAATCTGCTCTGCCACAGGGGAAGGAAGAAAAGGAGAAGGAGAGAGCTGAGACAGAAACAGTGGAGTAGGGAGGGCAGGATACTCAGATGGTTTGAGGGGGGTCAAGGCAGCAACTGGGCGACAGCAATCAGAATCTTCATCAAATTCAATCTTCCTCCTTCAAGCCTCCTCCCTCCT
Organism: Pterocles gutturalis; assembly: GCF_000699245.1. NCBI lineage: Eukaryota > Metazoa > Chordata > Aves > Pterocliformes > Pteroclidae > Pterocles > Pterocles gutturalis. Next base: position 13,124 of record NW_010108760.1, read on the forward strand.
GGCTGACAGGTAGCAGGAAGCATTATGAAAACAGACATTCTTCCCTCTGGGCACAGGGAGAGCCTCCTACTACTCTGCAGCCAGCTGATAAAAAAGGCTATATTGATGGATGCTAAAAGGAACTATGTCCAGTCTTCCATGACAGCGGGATGGAAATGCCACAGAGACTCTGGCAGAGTACTGGGGGGTGGGGGACAGAGCGAGCCTTGGGGGAGGACAGGAGCAGCACAGAGAAAGGACTTTTCCAGAATATTGCATCAAATGAGGACTAGGCACTCCCCAAATGGAAGGAAAAGTGGAAGAATATGTTAGGATGTAAGAAAAAACAAATTAGGAAGGGGCTGTGGACAGAGGAGATGAATGGTTTACCCTCTGAGAGGCTACATTAAGCTCTGTTTTCTACATCCTCCTTCCCTACTTGCAACCAAAGGAAGAAGCTCTTGATGAAAGGCCAAAGAGAGATACTTAACATAAATTTGTATACTGATAAACAACAGGATAGGTCTGAATAGGGACTGTGGGAGATCATCCAGTGCAAGCATCTGTACTGAGGCAAACCCAAAAGTAACCCAGGGTCACGCGAGCTGCAGAGCAATCCAGCACAACAGATCAGCTCTGTCCTGCCTGACCCTTCTGATGTCCCTGCGCCCCTGCCAGGACACAAGCCATCACTCTGATACCTCCTCCAGCACAGAACTAGCCCTGAATATTCACACTTCTGTGTGATACACAGATCACGTGCATATGTACCCAAAGACGGTTGTCTTTTTGCAACAGCAAGACATTTATGCCTACTACACAGTGTTTTTGTCTACACAAGTTTGTCTGATGTGCCCCTGAGGTATCTCCCACAAGTGTCTGAACCCAAAAGCAGAGGAAGGATCACGAGAAAGGTTCCCTCCTTGCCTCTCCAGTACGGTGGAGCCTGCATCTCCAGGACATGCTGCCAGTCTGTTTCTCAGGCTTTCCTTAGGGACAGTCTAACCACACGAGGAAGGATAACCTTCAAGTGCAGGCAAGAAATAACACAAAGTAAAGAAAGTTGGTGGGTGATAATCATAGGAATTGGTAGGAGAGTTTCCCATCCTTGTGGCCACAGCACTAGCATTTTGCAGACGTGCGTGGGTACTTCTAAATCGTAAAGTCCAAACTGTCAGATATCACACTCTAGTTCAGATTATCAATAAATAAAAGGGAGCAAACCCAAAATAGTACCCAAATGAAACTATTAACAAAAACGTTAACAAATCAACTACTGCCCTCTCTCACATCCCAAAATAAAGTGTTTACAATGAAGAAGTGTAAATTGGCACTACTGTTAGTTCCTGGTATTTTAGTTTTACTCACTCCCATCAGCATGGGCAGAGCCCGGCGGAGCCCTGTCCGGCTGCTCTCCCACAGGGTGCTCTGCGGGGCTCCCCTCTCTTGGTGGCAGCAGACGTTAAACACCCAGCACTGTGCATCGCTTCCCTGGATCCTCAGCTGCTCTTAGTAACCTTTCATGTTATCCGCTTTCAGACTTCGGTGTACAGGGCCAAATTCCTCCCCGGGTGCAACTCCCTGAACACTAGCAGCGACCTCTTTACAGCACCTCCCTCTGCAGACCTCCAAACGCCTCTTCACCCTACAAACTGTGCAACGAGCTGCGAGCTGCATGGTGACTCTGAAAGCCATGTGCAAAGTTGCCCAGTGCTGCAGCCAGATGCTGTATTTAAAATCACTGTCCCTGTGAGCTAGGGCTGTGAGGTTAGGCAAGGAAACCCCCTTTTACAGGGAAGTGGAAGGGAACCTTTGAATTAATACCCCACACACCAAAGTTTTAACACTGACAGACCTTCCGAAGGTCCGAGCGGCACCGCTTGCCCTTCTCTTCAACGGGGAGCCTCGGCGTTGCCACACCAGACCGCATCTGATCGGGGTGAGCCGCCTGCCCGGCC
>NW_010108761.1:0-51691 GCF_000699245.1 Pterocles gutturalis
GGGGCTCGCACGCAAACCCCGCGGCTTGGGAAACGCACAGAGAAAGGCGTCTCCTTTGGTGCTGCTGCCTCGGGTTAAACGGTCTGGGATAGTTGGTTTGGAATAAATAAAAATACAATTTTCTGCTCTTTCACCTACTCACCGCAGCAGCATGTTTCTTCAGAAGGGAGATGCATGCGCTCGGGGTTGCCCTCATTAGGTGACTAGCGCATCTACTCACAATCTTTCGTTTCAGAACAAGCATATGCTTCACCAGGAACGTAGTTGGAAGTGTTGGTCCGGTGTCAATACATGAGCCCTTCAGGGTACAAGCCATGCATTTGCTCTGGTGATCAACTTGTGCTTCAGTGAGGGAGAATTTATTGAGGGAAGGAGACAGACTTACAAGTTGTTAATAAAAAAAAAAATCACAGCATGCTAAATATGCAGCTCCTGTTACCACAGAAGCTATTTCTTAATAACTGGAGCATGAGCAATAATATCTTTTGTATAATTAGTGTGGAGAACCTTGTGTGCTTGCCGGTGGCCAGCTCGGAGGTCCCGCAGCAGGCTGACATGCTCATTGCACAGCAGGCGATGCAGGGTGATGCACTGTCATGAACTTCCTCCAAAGTCAAAGGACAGAGCAACCTGTTGTGCACTAGACAGAGGGATTAGGGCTTTTCTTAACACCTTTGTGAACATGCTTTCCCAAGATTGTTCTTTATTTTCAAAGATTTTTAGCTCCATATTTACCAGGGAAGATGGTGCATACATTTTTGGAATATCGATTTTCCTAGAACTTGAGAAAACAAAGAGACAGAGAAGTTTAACCCAAAGCTGTCCTGAGTTACATATATTCAAAGCTTCATTATCTGATTGCAGTACTTATTTTTGTATTTGTTATTTTTGAGAGAGAAAATTATTTTTATAAATCCATTCAAGTATGTATTAAGGTTCTCATAGCTAATCAAACATTTAAAGGGTCTTGCTTACCTTTCAGACATGCTTTGCATATGATATTTTACAACTTGTTTAATTTTAGCAGTATCATTCAAGAGATTTTTATACTGGCAAACCTGAGGCAGTGCTGATTTACTTTTTTTTTTTGTCTCTTTTTGTTCTTTGTACTTGGGTGGAGTTGAAAGCACCCAAACACTTATTCAGATTTATCCCCAGTTGCATTAGGCATAAATTTGCCCACCATATTTACTCTTCATTGGGATGATAGCAAAGGGTTGGGAAAATGCATAACAAAAGATGGATGGTAACATTTTTTTGATCATTTATTTGAACATTTATTTGATCTACTTATCTCCTGAGATTACATTAGTCTAATAAACCACTTCTATATCAATTAAAACATGACCCTCCTAATCATCATAAAAGAAGGCAGAAAACCAGTGGATTTTGATGGCATATCTGTAAGACACTTTTTGAGCTGTACTTGGTCAGAAGCAACAGTCATCATAATTGTCCACAGACACATAGATCAACAAGGAACAGTTCTCCTATAATAATTTTTATTTTAATTCAACTACATAACAAATAGTCTCTAGCACTGTAAGATTGAGACTAGAAATGACCTTCTCAATCTAGCACTATAATAATTTTAATTTTAATTCAACTACATAACAAATATTCTCTAGCACTGTAAGACTGAGACTAGAAATGACCTTCTCAATCTAGCCTTGAGAATCAAGCCTGGATGAGAGACCCAAGAGAGGCAATAATAAAATGGGTAAGGCACCATGCACTGAGGAGAGATGAGCACTGCCCAGGAGGCTTTGAACCAGTCACTCAAGTGATCAGGTTACTCTTTAAAACTGTTTAAAACTGCTTGTGGTATTTATATAAAATGCCTGTTTTCAAAAGGTCACATAACATAACAAATGTAAAACCAAATTATAACCAATGTTATTATTTGCAGCATTATGGGAAGATACAAAGGTCAGACCTAAAGGTAGACTTACGAGAGAGCCTGCAGCGAGGCTCAGAAACCCAATATCAGACCTGAAAAGCAGCAGGAGACTTTGTGGCCATGGGTTGAGGGAGAGGCTCATCTGTGGCAAACGCTCTGTGCAGAGGGTGGGAGAAGGTAACTGGCCAAGGTGCCTGCAAGGGCCAGCTAGGAAGGGGCAGCAGCAAGTGCAGGAATTGCTCCAGCTGGGCTGGAGAGGAACCTGAACTGGCGTCTTCGAGCCAGTCCCACTGTTCAGCCAGTGAAACTGGACGGTGTGATTTTCTGGCTGGTTGTAAACAGCTTTCTTCTCATACCCACTGTTAGATTTATGGGAGCACCTTAGATGCACCTATCTCTGGGCATGATGCATCCTATGAGCAGTCTGACAGCTCCATAAAACATCTAGATTGCCTTGCTGTCAGCTTCTCGACAGGCTTGCCTCCAGACCCCACCTGTAGTGTTGCCACGGTCAAGGCAGGGTTCCTGAGCAGGCACCCAAAAGTGCCCCAGAGTGCTGGCACCAGACCTGCCCTTGGGCGTGCTGGTGATTTCCCGCAGGGAGAGGAAGAAAAAAACGCAGTGTATGATTTCACTGTCCAGAAAACAGCCCCGTGTATTTCCTCAGTAACCGCTTCAGGAGGGACTTACAACATCAGATGGTTGCCTTCTCTGTTATCTCTGAAGTAAAGTAATGGTGTTTCTTACATCATGCTGTACTCTAGGAGGAGACGTTATCAATAACTCTGTTTAAGGGGGAGATTTTTTATATTTTTTAGACTTTAAAAATGTTTAATAAATCTCTGCTGCATTTTTCCTTTCCCTGCATTGTCCTTGGTCAATAAAAATAAGTTATGAAGCAGGGGGATATGGTAGCAAGTGACATGATGAATTATCTCTTTAAGAAGCAATGCACTTTTCCTCTATGGGTGTAATATTGTACTTCCCGGCTAGTCGCAAGAGGGCTCTTGCTTAGGAGCTATTAGGCATTTTGGAATGAGAATTAAACTTTTTATGACTTTTAAAAGGTTTTAGCAGACTTTTGTGTAGCAGAATTCTCCTACAGAAACACTTCCTACCTTATTTGTGGGTACAAATGAGGTAAGAAGAATCAGGATTGCATTCATGTAGTAAACTAGTTTTTATTGCTACCTCTTACAAACAAGACGTCAACCAAGTCATGTCATAACACAACAGAATCTTGTAGTTCAGATAATATGCAGCCTGCAGAATGGAGCAAAATTCAAATTGGAAGCCTTTTAAAAAGTGCAATTCAATTCAGGTACAGATAAAATAGTTTTAATTTAGGCAAAAAGCTCATTTTTATGCATCAGTCAAATAAAATGCTAAATAGTGCATTTAAGTTTTTATCTTTTCACTTTTATAGGCTTTCAGATAATAGACTTGGAATTGTGTATCCTCAGCTGCAGTTAAGGTGGAGAGCCTCAGCTGCTTCCCCACCCAGGTTTCCATAAGCAAGAGTGGGGAGGCTGTAGTTCCCTGACCAAGTGACTTCACACCCTGAAGCAGCCTGACTGCAGAGAAGGAGCCTTCTCCTTCTGGAAACTAGCTCTTCCCAACCTGAGCTCATTTCAGACACCAGCACCTAGAAGAGGTAGAAGAAGTACCCAACGTAGGATTTAGCTGTAACAAAAATTTGCGAATCTCAGTCTGTGGCCGCTGCTGCTGGACGTGTTTAAATTCACCCAGAGTGTGCTTTCCTAGCTTTAGGTGTGTAGAGGGACCCCCTCTGTGGTTTCTGCACTTGGCCAGAGTCACTCTGCTCAGGGCTCTTGGCACAGCCATTGCTAAGCTCAGTCACTGTGCTGGACCGCAGCAGAACCAAGGACAGGCTCAGATCCTGCTTCTCTTGTTCTCAAAGGTTTGAGCCCTGCACAAAGTTCAGCTGTTGTCAAATGCAGGAACCAGAGAAGGGTCCAAGATTTCTATGGGCCAAGAAGAGGAGTGCAGAAATGATGTGAGTTGAAAGCCCAATGCTCAGGGCACTCAGTGTGGGAAAGACCTGAGTTTTCTCAAAACTCCACTTTGCAGCTAAACACAGTTTAGTGCCAAGTACAGAAACAAATCTGGAAACTTGCACTAAAGCTGGACTATGTGCCAAAACCTCAGCCCCATGGCATCTCTGCCTTGCTCAGATACACACCACGGATGCTGAGTATACCCAGGTCTTCAGAAGCTGGCAAATACAGCACAGTAAAGGTTTGTATGGCAAAAAAAAAAAAAAGAGAGATGGATGTGAATTGCTCTAGACATCCAGCTGCTCAGATGGGTGCTTTAACCATGAGACTGTTAGGTAAAAGGTGGGCTGCCTGCACAGGGGAGGGATGTGGCCAAAACATGGCTCTGTGGGACAAGGTGCTGCACGGGGCTAGCTTCTGCACCACTGCAGAGCTGTAGTTCAGACCATCCCTCAAGTAAAGTGTCTGCTCAGGAGTGAGAAGATATAGTTAAAAATACAGGGTGTAAATCTAAAAGCTCTTCAAAGCACTGTGTAACTATGGAAGACACCAGCTGTGAAAATGAAAGGTTATGTTATAGTCAGGTGAATAAAGCAGATGCTTTCCATCACAAGTGTTTAAAGGCTCTTCAGGCATGGAGATGGTTTCTGCTATCAGTAGCTGATGCTTTCGCTGAAGTTCTAAGTTGTCATCAACCTCCTACTAGATGTTGTTAGAAAAAGGAAGGAAACCTGTAATTCCCAGCATAAGCTTTCCTGTCAAATATCTTAGTAGATACATGATGCTTTCAATAGCTTTTAGATTTCTACTTCTTATTTTTAACTCTATACTCTCACTGCTTATTTTGCTTTTTCACCTTCTTCCAGCTCTCCCTTTGTCTTTTCCCAGAAGCCTTCTGTCTCAGTCCTTACCAATCAAGCTATTTTCACAAGCATTGTCATTAAGAATAGATAAAGATCTTTTAAATAAATTATTATTTTTGCCTAGAGATCCAGATGACCAGATGTGTCAGTCAATACAAGAGGTGTGTTTGGTTGGGGGAGCCCATCTTCATGTTAAAAATTAGTTTGGACTAGCTCAGAGTTGCACCAGTTTCGGTTGACACGTATACAATGTTATTTAGCTCTTGTTTCATCCACTGTGTCTCTCATTCTTGATGTTAGGAAGATGCATCTACAAAAAAGTGTTAGATTAATTGCAGGTGGAAACTATGGGTAATGTATGTCATCGAGCCCTATCAGTGAACAAAACCAAGGTAAGCTCTAGTGGCCAGACTGGCCATGGAGGCTTATGAAGTTTTAAAATTACTACTCAAATATTTGTCAAAAAAGCCTCCTCTTCAAAGAAAACTCTTTATTTTGAAGTATTCAAAGAGAGAAAAATCATGTAGCATATCAAGCTGCTGTAGTATAGCCCCAGCTCCATGTAGGTGCAGGAGAGTGGCACAGCAGAGTGGGGAATTCTGCACTGATGTTTCCCACCTTCTGCCTATATTCTGCACACACTGAAGTGCAGCTGGAGTATGGAAAAATCATTGCAAATACCCATTTTTGCACATGGTTGCACTCGTTTAGTTCCAGATTTATCTGCTGAGGTTGTTATCAGTAATACTGAATTGTGGGGCTGAATTTCACCATGCGTGTCATATTTCTGGTCTGAATTGTGGTCATCAATACAAAAAGGACTTCACCCCTGTAAATACAAGTTCCAGCTATTACTAACTCTATCCATCATGATCACTGTTCTTGCATTTTGCTTCAGCTTTGCAAGGATGCAGTTATATTTAATTTAAAGGTATAAAAATAGAAAATGGATTTGAGTGTTCGCTTTATTATGTTGCTAATGAATTATAAAAAGTATATCATCAAAATAAATATTCTTGAAATTGCTTCCTAATGAATCACTTAGACATTGTGCCTATTCGGTTGTGTCAGTGATTAATTATATTCTTGCCTCCTTCCTGGAATGCAAATGCTTTTGTTAAAGCAATCCAAAGACAGTAAGACAACAGACTCATTTTTACGGTCGTTGATTCGGTTGTGGATTGATAGAGTATTCCTTTCTCACTTTTAGAGTGTATCTGAACAGCTGCAAGTGGCTGTGACATAAATGAAAGTTCATGTCACCTTAAGCAGAATGAGATGGAAGACAGTCTATTCATCCAGTTTGGGCTTATCAGCGCACAGTCATTAAATACTAATGTTATCTGGAGTGCTGTGATAAATGCAGAGCGCACCATGCCAGCTATAGACATCATCAGATGGGAGCCTTTTTCCAACATTCTGATGCACAGAGGTGAATTATTCCAGAATATTAAACATTTCATTAGTTCTCAGCTTCAAGATACAGCTTTAAAAGTGGCCAGCCTCACAGAAAAAAAATCATTATAATAGAATGCAATACTTACAAATCGGTATTTATGAAGTTCAGTGACTGCCACTATTAAAGAGCCTCAGAAATCTTTGTGTAGGTGTATCGTTTCTGCAAGCCTGAAAAGCTGTTGCTTATTTGCATAATGGCATTCACATCATTGTTGAAAGATAAGGATTGATTTAATCAAAGTGATCGCAGGCAGAAAAAAATGCTTTCACACTGAATTTAAATAAGTAAATCCTGAGCTTAGGTATTCCTTTTTGGCTTCCTAGCACAAATCAAACAGAAAACCTTGACCTTGGCACAGATGGGCTTCATGTCAGTGAAGATAATGAATGATGTTGGTTCATATACCCCCGCTCCTTAGGTGTCAGTAAGCAGATTACTTTAATCTAGTAAGTCAACATGTGCATTTACATGGAAAGAAAGAAGTACTGGAGAATTAGTTTTGTATGGTTTATCTTGCATAATGCGAAGCAAACAATTTACAGTGATAGGAAACAAGGAGGGGTAGAAGTAAATAGGAATGTACCACACCTGGCTGTTGGATGCAGTGCCTTCAGGGTGTTCAGGTTTAGCTAAAATCGATGAAAGTTAATGGAAAGACCAAAATACAATTAATCCATTATGAAGAGCATCTAGACAATGGATCCATCCTTTATGTACTCTCTGTATTAAAAATATTTTATTCAAGTGAAAGTTTAGTAAAAATAAATACTCAGAGTTATCTTGTTTGTAGGCTGTGGCAAAACAAATCAGTAACTCAGAGAAGAGGAAAGCAAAGGTGTTTAAGAGGTGAATATTTTGTAAATGTTTTGGATGACAAAGAAAGGCAGAGTGCCTGAACCACAGCTGACTGCATTTGATAGCGCTCTTTTTCTTCAGAATGCAACATTTACATGTGGGAAAATTACACTTACTTAAAGAAAAAAAAAACCAACAAACAACAGCCAAGAGAACACAGTTTCCTTCACCTATTAATATGCCTCTTCCTTGTTTCAAGCCTGCCTTTGTTTTTGTCTTCTTCTCAGCACAAATCCAAAACATAGCCTCTTACTAGGTACAATGAAGAAAGCTAGCTCTGTCCCAGCCAAAACCAGGAGAGCAGCTCACTGAATTTAGTCAGTGGCCCTCTGGGCGAGCCCCCTCCAAATCCATTGTGGCAAAGCAGGCTCTTTTCAGTTCAGGGGAGTTTAGGTGCAGCTCTGGATGAGGAAAACGTACGGTAGGTCCTAGTGTTGAAAATCCTCACATGGGGCAAAATGCACATCCCAGCTGTTGCACTGACTTTCTCACATTCAGCTGTGAGGTCCCATAGCCTGGGCAGCCAGGACAAGGCAGGCACTTGCTGCGGGTGACAGGCAGATGCAGACCAGTACAATGAGTGCCTCCAAGTCCTGCGGCGTGAAGGGGGAGCTGCTCTGGTGGGCTGTGTGTCAGGGACGGAGGGAAAACTGAGGAAAGGCTCCCGGGGAGACCATGGCCTCCCTTGGTCTCTCCTCGCAGGCTGCCACAGTCAGCCTGTCTGAGCAGAGCAGGTACGGCTGAGTGCAAGGGAGGGCAGAGGTGCTGGCTGCAGGGGGGGGTGGCCATCTCCTCTCAGAGCCAGGCCCTGACTTGGCACCAGCTCCCTGATCTCCTTGGGCAGAGCGGTCCTTGTGAGAGCTACTTAGCTACTTTTGGCAAAACCTGCTTTTCCCAGTTACTGCCAAGAAGCCCCTGGCTGGCCAGGCTCATTAGCCTGAAGTAGCAGCCATGACCAACTTCCCAGCACATGAGTTCACTTGTGCCTTCGTCATTCATTCAGGTACAGATGAAAAAAAAAAAAAGCAATGAAGAGCTAGTGCATTGTCTGCATGGTGTGGCATCAGGACAGCTGCCTTTTCCTCCAAAATCCTCACCTGAGGCTTTCATGGCATCAGAGAGCATCTGGCTTCTGAACCATCCCTGCAGGTTGCTCCCTCCTCCTTACCTCCAGGTGCTCACCCAGACTCTGCCCATATACAGGACCAGACCGACCAGGGGAAACAGTCAGAAAAGGAATTATTACTGGGTTAATGAGCTCTGTTGTGACTACAAAAGCATATTTCTATGCCATGGAAATTAGCAGGAGGATTCAAGTGCAACAGGATATGAAAGATTAGCGAGTATTGGTATGTCAGGGCTTGGGGACTCTTTTTCCCCAAACAGGGCCATGATGTAGTTCTCACTGCTTGAGGCACCTTTGCTGTATATTAGCAGTACAAGTACATGACCAAGCCAGCCCAGTGCGGGGGAAATCAATACATTAAGGGAGGAGGATGGAGTTCAGAACACAGGTACTCATACTGGGCACACATATACAAGCTTAGATAAGAAAAGGGTTAACAATCGAAATTTAATTTAAGGACTTCAGAAATAGCTTGTTCTTTCTGGAAAGTGTCATCCACTTCAACATATTCCTTTATCTTCTCCCTTAATAAGGATATTGTCCTTCAATTGAGTTAACTCTCCTAGTTGCTTAATTACTTTAAAAGAGTATCTCAGTTACTCTTTACATAATCTGTTTTCAAGCATGTTTGCCTGCACTTATTTATAGCAGCTGAGAATATTTTTTTTCTTTAGTCTTTTCTGGCATTATCTTTAAAATTTGCAGTGTATGTTTTGACTAAACATGTTCAGCCAAAAAGTAACACAGACAGATCTAAATGCAGACACATAAGCTAAAATGTAGTGGGATTGCTCTCAAAAATGAAGCTGTTCAGAGGTGTTTATGAAAATGACAGTTGAACTGTTTTCTTGAAGACTGGAAATTTGTGAAAGTCATTCTTGTTATTAATGTAGATTTCCTGCCATAATGCCAATGGACTATGTGTCACTGCACACAAATAATAAATACTACTAAAAATTTCACTGCTTTTGCATTTATTACATGAACAGAAAATTATGACTAGAGTATCTGAACATGGATGACATTCTCAGATACTACAGTGATCAGCTGCGTGTGGTAATCAAAGGGGAGTAAATAAAAAAAACCCCCTTGTGTTATTTCTTTTCTGCTTCCGTGCTAAGGAGTAGATACCTTTCTGAAGTAAACATGTGTGGACAGGTACATATCAGAGACCTATCCAAGCTAATTTTCAAACCACAGCCCTCTGAGCATGCTAATTTACTGTGCTAGGGTATCTCTATGAAACAGTTGTAAAGTGGATGTATCTGGTTAGTGCAAAGCTAGCTTGGAGCTGTCTGTGCCAGCTCAGTTCTGGAGGCACGCAGATGCACTAGAAATCATGACCAGAAGTTTTTGAGAAGGGAGCTGGAACCCAGAGGGTTAATATTTTACTTTTGTTTATTATTTGCCCTGGATACAAAATGTTACACAGAAAAAAAAAAAAAGTGGCAACTCACTTACCATACTACCTTTTACCATATGGTCTGTGGAGTAAAGGAACAACAAAGAAAAAAAACCCCAAGAGACTGTTTACGTCTGCAGAGCTCCAAAATAATTCCCAATGTGCCGATCAGCTGTTATGTTTATCATTAAGAAATACTGTAGCAGTGTCTGTAATACACTGAATGTCACAAGTTCCAGCTTGAACAGTATGAGAATGTCATCAGGCTGCAAATTGCTGGGAAAGGAAGAGGAGGGAAAGAAAGGGAAGGGAAAACCAATAGGAGAAGCATACTGGGCACAAACATTAGACTGGGTTTAGAGTCCTACAAGTTATTTTATGAGGACTATAAATGGGATATTTTGTCATTTAAATTAAGATTTTGAGATCTCGAATAGCTTATATTATAACGCAAGTGTCAGCATTAGAATGAAGATCAGTAAGTTGCTGAAAAGCTTTGCACATAATTTAGTCTCAGTCTTTGTCCCCATGTGCAGTCAGGCTGCAGCCTGGCGACGAGCAGGAGTAGGACGGCAGTTCCTCTGACCGGCTCAGTAGCCTGCAGCCCCGTGTCTGACAAGTGGCTGATTCTCCTGCTAAATGTACCCTTTAAGTTTTATGCCTCTTTTTGTCAGATCAGGTTGAAATGAAGGAGTATTCAGAAAATAAGAGGATTATCTACTAAGCTTCATTAGATTTGATCCTGATATTTTATATTGAGACAGTAATTTAAGCCCCAATTCATGAGTTTCAGTATTCTTTCCTACACTAGTGGAAAAGAAGCCAGGAGAACTCTGATTGTGGTTGCCCAGCCTTCCTTTGAATCCTGCTGGCTTCTTGATCTGGGTGTTTTCCTCTGGAAATAAGTGCTGAGTAATATGTCGTACGGAAAATTATCTATTTTATTGCTGCTGGATTCCCTGCATTGTCATTTCACTGAGGAAATTTTCCTGTCTGGAGTAGCAGCAATCCCTTCTGCTAGGGAATAATGGTTATAGTTTTTATAGATGAACATCACCTTCTCAGACCTTCAGTTCTTTGAAAATGTCAACAGCAATTGAATAAGAAAAAGCTGGCTATGTTGTCTAATTGAATTTCCAAAGGCTTTCAGCAAGGTCCTTCACCAAAAGCTTTTAAGGAAGCAAACCAGCTATGTGTCAAGAGGGAAGGTTCACGTGTGGGTAAATAATTTATTAAAAGAAAGGAACCAGAGGGTGGGAGGAAATGGTCATTGTTCATGCTGAAGCGAGATTGTAAGGGGAATCCTGCAAGAAAATCTGTACTGGCACTTGTGTTGTTCAACGCTCTCATATAAGACACGGAAGGGGGGTGAGGAGTGAGGTTTGCTGCTGATACAAAGTTAATAATCTATTCAGGATAGCAAAGATGATTGTGCAGAGCTGAAGAAGGAGCTTAGCAGACTGAGTGGGCAATAAAATTACAGATGAAATTTGATGTAGGCAAATATGAAAGTGGGGGTAAACAATCCCGATTTCATATTTAAAAAGATGGGCTGGTTGCTTTCTTCAGCAGCAAAAGCTCTGGGTTATGATAGATATCTCCATGAAAACGATGCATGCTTGTTATCAGTACGCAGTCTGAGGCAAAGCAAGTATTACCAATTGCCAGGAAAGAAAGAGAGAGAAAACTGGGTGTCACCATCATGCCACTATATGTCCCTGATTTGCTCATCCCTTCAATTCTGCATGCAATTCTGGTCTGCCTTTCTCAAAAAAAAAGGTGTGGAAATGCTGAAAAAGTTTCAGAAAAGGGCAACAAGGATGGTCAAAAGTATGAAACTGCTTCTGTATGAGGAACAACAAGAGGGAACAAAGCAGTCTGAGAAAGAGACAACTAAATGGGGGGGTCGGGTGTGCTTCGCAGAAGTTTATGAAATCATGAAAGATGTTGAAAGAGAGGATGAACAGGACCCTCCTTCTGGTAGAGAATAGGGCACTGGCAGAGGAAAGCGGTAGGTGGCAGGTTCAGAGGAGGATGGGGGTGTTCCACAGGAGAGTGGAGAGCGTTCACCCTCAGGGTGTCCTTGGGCTGTGAACTGCTCACAGACATCACGGAGGCTCAAAGTTTGCATGGACTCAAGGGGCACAGGACAAGCTTTGCTGAGGATTACAGGATGCTGTGAATGTACTTGGTAGCAGGACTGTGCGTGTTTGTCATCTTCTTGTGCTCTCCCCTTGGAGTACACCCGCTTACAGTCACTGCTGGAAACAAGACACCACCTTAAAGAACCTTTCTGCTCTTACATGTTAAAAAGCAGTTTTAAACCTAAAAAAAAAAAAAGGCAGAAATTTTTTTGGCCAAGGATAAGTGTTTCCTGATCTGCGGTTTGGAAACAGAAACCTGCAGTGAAAACACGGACATGCTATTTGACCCTTTGCATCTGACCCTGATGCTGCACCCTTTCAACCCACCATCCTTCCTTGTCTTTCTCAGCTGAGAGCGCTCACAGGGAATGTCTTTTTTGAGTAAAAGCTGTGTTTGTGACCACCATGGTTTCTCAACATTTTTTCCACCACTCGACTATAGGACAATGCACTGTTACTAACAGCATTAGGTTTTTCAGTAAGCATGGGACTCCTTTGGCCAAAAACACAGTAAACATGAGACTGAATAGGCTTGGGCTATCAAAACATCCCAGTCATTTTTATCACTCCTACCCAGCTAAACTCACAGCACTCTCTATCCTTTAGAAATGAACAAAGAAAACACAATTGTTCAAAAAAATACTGAACACAATTTCAAACTGCCTGGGAAAAGGGATAACATTATGATTTGGAGTAAAGCCATGCTTTTACTCAGTACTAAAAGCAACCTAAGGCTAACCATGAGTTGGTTACACTAAGTGCTAGGCTGCGTTTAACACCGTGGTTTAGCTGACATTTGTTAGCTAGCCTGATGCATTTCCTCTGCAAAGAAGAGAAGCTTTGGTCTGATCAATTCCTGGTTGCTGCTAACAATGGGTGAGGGATTTTAGAAAGCATCCCCGGGGTACAGATGGCACTGCTGGGCCGTTTGCCTTCCTCCCGGAGTTTTCTTGTGGAAGGGTACAAAATAATTCTTTGTCTTTAGCAGTTAATTTGCATCTGTTGCTGTCTCTCGTCTCTTGTTCTTATTCCCCATGCCTGAGACTGCCGTACTTTGTCCTTGGCATAATGAGTTTCTGTGACTATGTGTGATGTCATGAGGAGGATTATTAGCTTCTAAATTATGACAAGCGAGAGCAGATGAAGCCTTAAAGCAAAAGATCTTATTTCCCTGAAACGATACTAAAACGAAATTAAAGCAGAGAAGGAATTAAAAAGATATGGAATAGGAGGTATAGACAGAATTGCTTATAATTAGCTTGTTGTTTTTCTCTGTATAGACCGGATGCTCTTTGCACTGTTTGTTGAATAGCCCTGACATTCCTCTCTGAAATAATCTCTTAGAAAAAGCCTTCTTTTAGATCCTTTAGACCACTGTGGCGTATTCCAGCAGAAAAATAACTAAACAGGGCATCAATCCCAAACAGTGAACCACTGAGGCTCATGACTTTTCAGCACCTTCTGGGACTGGAATTGACTCTGTGGGTCTCTGCTCCCTGTATTGGCACCAGAGAAAGCCACCAGCAAAGCCCAGCACGCTGCCAGAGCTGTCTGGGAAATGCTAACAGAAATGCCATGTTCTTCCCTGAGACCTGGGCAGATTCAGGGCTCCAAAGGGTATCTGACTGTGGCTGGGTTACCTTGCCATGAGTCTGTGACAGGCACCAGAACTTGCCCCTTTTCACAACAGGGGTATTTGCCTCACAGCCAAGTGAGGAGATGGCATTGGTCCTCTTCTTACCCACTGGCCCTTGTTCACCAGCCCTTGTTCACCTGCCCTTGTGAGACAGGGCTCATTCATTCATGGACTTTGGGGTAGGTAGCCTGTAGGAAGAAGAGGTGTGCTCCATCCTTTCTCCACTTGAAGCCAAGACCTTTATTTGTTGGAGTGGTGAGTGAGTGACCACGAGTTTTTAGTCTATTGCTTACTCTGGTATCAGTCAGAGGGGCAGGGAAACCACCCCAGCCCTTCTCAGGAAGTACCTGGAAGGAAGGCATTGCTGCCTTCGCCCATGTTACACCTGGGATGGGAGGTGTGTGTGCATGTCCCAGATGGGTTTTACATGCCATGGGTTTTTTTTTTTTATTTTTTTATTTTTTATTGAGTGTCTGCCTTGTAGGATGAATGAAGTTTAAGTATGGGCTGGATACCTTACTGCTAAACTCAGTCAGAACATGTGTTTGCATGTCCAAAAGATGGCATTTAAGAAATTTAGGCATGTAAGTCTAGATGCTTGTATGACAGAATTGGAAATAATTTAAGTAAAAATTTCCAGAGTCTGTGTCTAAGCATTGGACTTAGGGGTCTGCAGATGTCTCACCAAGCACTGATTGCCCAAATTCTTTTTTGCAGCTCTCTCTGTTTGGGGCACAGCAAAGTAGGTGTGGAGTGAGTTCAGGAGACTTTTGACCAGGCTTAAGATGAGATCTCCACTTCTTCTGAACTGCTGGAAAATATCATCTGTATTGAACAGACGAATGCAGAAAACACGTGAGTTCAAAAAACCAGTCCAGTATCACTGGGAGCCAATATACAACAACTTCACTTTTCAGACCTGCAGAGCATTAATAAATGGTTTCCACTGAAAAATGGGTATCTGAAATAAACTCCAACAGCAAAGAGACAGCAACTGAATGGATGAACTAAGCTGACAATCTTTGAAGTAATTCGAAAACCACCCTGAAGTCCATACCAACCAATCTTTGGTAACCAAAAAGCTTTGCACTACAAAGCTTCAGCTGCTCAGACCCTTGAAAAGAGTTAAAGTGGTATCTAAGTTTAATTCTTTGTCATCTCAGGACAAAAAACACTTGAAAAAACCAAAATATAATCTGATAAAAGCTATATTTGTATTTGTAGTTGATGGACAGTTTTAATTTTTGAAGCCAAGGGAGTGCATAGAGTATAAACTCTGTATTTGTGGCATCGGGGTAGTATTAAAACATATTTATACACATGGATTGTAAAGTTATGAGTAATCTCCTCAGAGCAAGGATATTGGGTGGCAGGGGCGTGACTGGGCATCTGCTTTCAAATCCTGCTATGGCAAAGGAGGTAAAAATAACTAAGCTTTTCTTGGGGTGGCTCATACTTGGATGACGTGAGGATTTCCTTGCAGAAGTCTTTCAGCCTTGCTGTCCGTGTTGTGGGCGTTCATGGAGTGCTCTTATATGATCTGAGGTCAAGCTCTTATGATGGTTAGTGGAGGCCTAGGGCTGCCATTTAACTTGTATTTCTTCAGCTCATCTCACACAGGGGCTGTGTGGGACATAATAGGTTACTTTTCTAAAAGATCTTTTAAAATTTTATATTTATTTTTTCTGTGCAACAGAGAGCTATAAAGCACACGCACTTCCTCGCTGAATTACATTTGAACAAGGGAAGCTGTGGATGCCCCATCCCTGGAGGTGTTCAAGGCCAGGCTGGATGAGGCTTTGAGCAACCTGGTCTAGTGGAGGGTGTCCCTGCCCATGGCAGGGGGTTGGAACTAGATGATCTTTTAGGTCCTTTCCAACCCAAAACATTCTATGATTCTATGAAGGGTCCATAGCAGACTTCATGAGGTCTCCATTCTCTGTTGTATTTATCCATAATTCTACCTTTTCTTATTCACACTTTTACCCTTCTATTTATGAAAGAAACTGTGCTGAAAACATTCCGGAGAAGTGTAAATCATTGTCGCTTGCATGAATTTAATGAAGTTAGGAGAATTTATATCAGGGAAGGATTTTGTCTTTTCATCTTCAGCTGTCATGGATTCCTCCAGCTCTCTTTGCTGTAATACCCCAGAGGTGCAAAACTATATGCATCGTGTAGTTTATTCAGATGCTTAAGAATTATCCATTTATTATAAACCACAGATTTCTTTTGAGAATTTACTAGGTTTAAAGATTTTGAGAAAAAAAAAAAGCATTTTCTTTGTTAGATTTTGATTAATTCTGATGTGACATGAAAGTCATTGTGTGTCTTCCACAGAACGCACTCTGATGTTATATGAAATAAAGACTTTCAGGGGAGTAATGGATGTGCTGCCTAAGAGTAAATGCACTGATGTGGAAAAATATTCTTCACGTAACAGAGGCATCGCAGCCTTTAAGATATAATTTTTTTTCTGGTATGTAAAATACAAGATCACTTTTTTCCTTTTCAGTATAATGGAATCTTGTCAGGAATTATGAAGGACAATTTTTCTTTTTCAGGTTTTAGCACATTGCAAAAGAAATGGAATTTTTTGCTTATGACAGAGACAATAGCTAATATTTCACTATGCATGCAAATAACACTGAGATTGGACAAATCTGCAAAACACATTGTTAACAGAGCTGACAACAGCAGTTAATCTTAACATTTTTTTTTGCTGCTGGCAAACTAAAAGATACTTTCCATTTCCTTGTGAAGATGTGTCTATGAGATTCATTGTAGCCGTATGGTAAGTAAGCAAGAATGAATTAAAAATGGGATGGTATAACCTGAATTATCTGAAAGGCTTAAGAGAAATCTTCCAGCAGGCTCCTCATAACTTTGTCCTGAGCCTCTTTAAACTGAGCTTGGTGCACACATGGCTTCCAGTAATGTTACTGGGAGATGCAGTGTGGCAGCATCCCGTTGCCCGTTTCACTGATGGAGTTACTCCTGCCTTTCCCTGCGTCTTTGTGGCACCCACAGCATCACCGCACTTTCTGATAGGAAAGGTGGCCCTTCTTGGACGAGGTCAGGTGGCCATTGGTGGAACGTGCCACCAGTGGGAGGTGATGTAGCCGGGTCCTGGACACGACACCTAAGCAGAGCAGGGCTCGGTGGCTGCGGTGGGACTGCAGAGGCCTGGGAGGCTGGTGGCTCCTGCGTGGCTGTGGCTGCAGGGCTGTGAGGCAGGTCTTGTTTTCTCAAAAAAAGATGAAAAATGGACGTGAGGCTGAAACCCACAATTTCTCACTACCAATTCAGGCTGCTCCTTGAAGATTGGAGTTTTACCTGCTGCCTCTGTTTGAGACTGTAAGGGAAAGGGAAACCAAAGCATGCGAAACCAAAGCATGCAGAAGGGGGAAGAGAAGAAACCCTGCTGCTCCTGTGATGCAGACCCAGTTCACAAAGTGTCTGAAGAGGGGTCAAAGCCAGTTTTCATCCACTGGGCAGAAGCATTTGAAGGTGAGACTTACACTGGGGAAGAAACTTGGAGCCAAATACGAATTTAGGAAGACTAAAATATAACTGCTGCAAATCCAACAGAGGACACACATGGAGAAGTCTCTTGATCCAGCAAAAATGTCGTCACTGCAGTAAAAATAATAAGCAAGAGGTCACTGATTATGAATGGAGGCTGAGAAATATTCCCCCAAGTGCTCCTCTGAGATACTGGCAAGAATTTGGCGGGTGACACTGAGTAACGAGAGTGTGCACTAGCTCCTGTTGAGAGCTTATATGTTTTTAGCAGCAGTCTGTTAGGAAAAAAACAGGACCAGAAGCAGACCTGTTGTTTGAGGAAGCTTTACAAAAGTAAAGGTGGAACCATACAAAAAATTTCTCACAAGCTTATAAATGCTTTAGAAAAAGATAGGAGTCTTATGGTACTTGTAGGATTGTTCAGTGCATGAAGGACTGTGAAGGGCAACAATATGAGCAAACAGGACCCCATATTTTAGGACCACACAGTGATGCATTCATGACAAATTCAGTGAATTGCTGGAAAAGAGTCCCACAAAATGTTGGCAAAGTCAAGTCATTTCATTTTCAAATTGCTTCTCTTTTGGCATGGATGTGCTTAATTTCTTTTTTCCTGGACAAAAGACACATTTTCTTCAATTAAAAATGAATTTGGGGACATGCATTTCAGTGAGGGGAAAAAGAAAAAAAAAAGACATTGAATTCATTATTTCTGAGTTTGGTCAGAAAACTGAAAAACATGTTTTGTACAAGTAGCAGGGATGGAAAATAGAAGTTAAAAGGCAGAGAGCAAGACTGCACTGGCATCAGTGTCAGCATCTACAGTGCAGTCAGTTAAGTTAGAGAGAGGAGAAAAAAGAATGAAAAGAAATCAGATTAATTAAGTGTCAGTTGTCAAATGAGCTCATAATTAAGTGCGAGTAGAACAAAAGATGTGTAGGTGTTTAAAGGCGTTTCTAGTAATAAGAGTTGGCATCAAAAGCTTGTTCAGAAAGCAAAGAGCTCAGGAAACTCCTTGATAGACCCTTGCATAAATCCAAGTGGTAAGATAGCAGTAAGGTACAGGTACATACACAGCCCTTTGCATAAAACCAGCTCTGAGCATTTTTACCTGTTTCTCTCTTTCAGAACACTGTGCTTCTTAACCTTCCCACAGCCCAACAAAGCCACCGCAACTCATTGCAGGGGATGAAGAAACACAAGGACTGAGCACAGAAGTGGAAGTTCTTTGGCTGAAAAATCTCATCAGTGGTGGGGTGTCACATTCAAAGAAAACTTGAGCTTACTCCTTATAATCTTATTCCTTTTTAAATGTTAAATGGCTTCAGTCATTTTCTGCTTTGGCTTTTTTATCCGGTAGAGATTGCAAGGGCTGAAAAGGGTTTTAAGAATGAAGCAAAGCATTTCCTTTTCCCAGTGTCTTCTTCACCTTTCTCCCACTGTCTCCCTACCGTGAATAATTCTCAGGATGCATCATGGAGACTTGAAAATGCTCATGCTTCTCTCTTTTTTTTTTTCTTTTCTATTTCAACAGTAAAATTGTATGTAAAAGTGATCAGCTCCAGTTCAGAGGGGATTGTCCACATTTGTGCTAAGAGTCACCTCCATGGGCCCATGCACTGCCATCTGCTCTCTGTGATTTCTTCTACAAATTCTGCAGATCTTTTTTTCCCTAAGTTTCAGCTATCACAGATGATCACATGTTTTTATTAGCATGTAATATGTCTTTTTTTTTTCAAACTCTGCTAAGCACTCAACCTGAATAACACCTGGTGGCGGGCAGTGCTGCAGATTTGTAACGCATTGTATGAAACTGCTCCCCTTCACCGTTTGTAAAATCTCTGCCTCTTTATTTTCTTTTAATGTCTTTTTGTTTCTAGAGAAAGTGCAGATTTCAGTATCCAATTTACCATCTCTACAGTGTTTGTTGTCAATATATCTTTCCTGCCCTCCTTTTTCACTTTTCTCAGAATGAAAAATCCCTAATTTTTCAGTATCTCCTAACAGGCATCTGACTGACTGGTTTTCCTACGCATTTTCCTACTTTTGCTCCATCTTTTCAACGTAGAACCAACGCAGTTCAATGTCAAATTTCAGAGAAGGCTGAATATCTTCAGTGTCCCTCCTCTTGCTTATCAGGGCTGGGGCTTTGGGGGTTCTGGGCTGTTTGTTTGTTTAATTCTAAATGTATTTGCGGATATATTTTTACTGGAGTGAATAGGGTTAAGTTAGGACTTCCCAGGGCTTGAAGTGAGGAGGCGCAGCAGGGTGTCAGGCTGCCACATTTCTAGTGCTGAGCCTCCCTCAGGCGCAGGGCTGAGAGGAAACTGCTATGTTGGGAAAGCCTGCAGGACTCCCCAGGGCTAGCTGCTGGTGTGGGGCCAGCCCAGGAGCATCCTGGGGACAGGTCACAGCTCCCCGGCCTCCTCCCCATGGCACAGACCCTCCTCTGGCCATCCCCTAACCCATGCTCCTGCCCATCCTGTCACTGAGGTTGGACATGATAATTACTGACCTGCAGTTCCCAGGATTGTTCAAGGACTCAGTTAAATATAGGCACAAAATTAGCAGTGGCAGAACTGCCCCAGTGAGTGACACTGAAATAGCTCAAAAGGTATTTCAGGGTCCTTTTGCACCATCTATGCTGCAACTTCAAAATTACATTGGTATGAAAATTTCCCTGCTATTTTTGGGTCTGATCTGAAAGTTCATTGCCAAAAGGGAAAGATTCACACCAAGTGCTGTGTTTTGGATGAGGACTGCCTTCTGCTGCCGCCAGTCAGATTTTGGCTTCCAATACGGAAAACCTTGGGTGGTTCGCTTTGAGGGATCCCCAAACTCCTCCATTCTGTTGGATTTTTTTGATTTAGACCTTGCTGGCTGTGTTTACCTGAAATGAGAATAGGCAAATGTAGCACCAGACACATAATTTGTTTCTCTGCAAAAGATGGAATGGAGACGGCATGGAGTTTGCAGGAGGAGAATACGACGACATCTCGGGGGGCCTGTGCCTCTGAGACAATTACTAGACAAGTGGCTGCTGTAGAGGCAAAACCACCATCCAGGATGGAAGCTCTGTGAGCTTCCTGTCTTCCAGTGGGTAAAGCAAAACCTATACAATGTGCTTTTGTTGGCAGCTTCAAGGTACAAGATGAAGGAGATGCACAGGAGGTGGCAGCAGTCTGTAGGGACAGCTTGTCCTGGTGAAATAACGAAGGAAAGAAAAAAAACAACAGAAGCTAAACCACAGCTAGTTTCAGCTAGAGGAGATCATTAAACAGACCAGGGGGAAGTTCGGAGCAGCGGTATGTCTTGAGTGTCGGGTGGTGCTGATTGTTTGTTAAGCAGGGACTTCCAATTCTCACAGAAGCACCTGGAGAGAAGGTTTGTCAGAGCCACAACTAATGTTCAAAAAGTGTTTCTTTAAAAGACAACAGCTAGAGTTAGCAGCAGATGGTGAAAGCGCAGTGAAAGTAGGGATTAAAACCAGAGGGCAGAATGGGAATTGTAACCAAACATTCCTGATGGGTGAGATTCAGTTGTCTGTGGAAAATAAGCATGCTGTCTCAAGTCCCCATTGCATCCCAAAAATAAGATTTGAGTGAAGCATAGTCCTTTGGAGGGCCACGTATGTGGGAATCATATGTCACCCAAGGAGAACAGCTAGTCTTCAGAAGCTGGCTCAAGGGATTTCTGAATTTCTAGTAAGTGATCTGGCACAAAGCAGAGAGAAAATCGAGCAAAGCCCCAAGGAAAGGTCTATGCATGTGTGTGTGTGTGAGCCCGCAGCTTGTTTGCTTTTGCCATAAGCTTTGTACTGATTCTTGCAGGCTGAAGCTCTAGGTAATTCAAGGAGTAGAAAAGGTTAAAACAGCAAGGTCAAAGAATGAAAAATGAGTAGGAGTAGAGTTATTAGGAAAGATGAGAGTACCTTGTGGAGCTCAAAGCAGGTAAAGAAAACAAGATATTTTTGTAATGTGTAACGCAGTGCAGAGAGAATGGGACGGGAGAAGGAGAAGGATGCAGCTGCTGCTGTAAGATACGGGCTCAGAGTCAACAGGATGATTTATGTCAGACAGGCTCTGGGTGTTTTAGGTCTGAAACTGCGGTTCAGAAAACCCTGTCAATTCATTGCTTCCCTCCAGAAATGTCTCTCATGTAGGCCAGAAAGCTCCCTTAGTAGCTAGAGGTCCCTGTTGTGCCCAAGCCCTGACCTGAGCTGGACTTCTTTGCACTGAATGACAAGCCTTGGCTATTCAGTGGCAGGGTCAGGCTCCTCTCTGCCTTTTCTCCTGCCAGTCTCATGCTTTACAGCACAGCAGGACAGCTCAAACAAACAAACTGGCAGTAGGATTGTGGTATGCTCTGGAGAGGTTTGGGGGTCCTTAGCTCCCTTGCCTTGACTGCCATTGCTGGTTCGAGGAGTGTCCTTGCTCACTGCGTCTCCCTCCAGTTATCCATAGGTCTGTGTGTGTCTTGGGGTGGCAAGCCAAGGAGATTGGCTCCATGGCTTGGTTGTAAAGTGGAAGACTTCTTGGAAGCTGGCTTCTAGGCTAAACTGGCATTTTCAACAAAATTTGTGCTGGAGATAAGGATGACATGCTCTCCCAAAAGGCTTGCACAGCCTTCTAGGGCTTGAACATAGGAGTGATTAGATACCCTAGATACCTGTTGTCCTCCTGAATAGTGGTGAAAACCCACAAATGAGATGAGTATGCTAATAAATTTGAAAAAAGAAAAGCTTTGAATGCAGGAGACATTTATACTTAAAGGAAGAGAAAGGTCACCCCTGTAATTTGACAGAATTCAGGCCCTCTGCTGAGGCAGGGAAGGTGGTCCTGGAGACCTCATGCTCCAAATGTATTCCCCAAGTTCCCACATAAGCCCATTTTCCTCTGCAGCCAAGATCTACATCAAGCATTGGCATTGCTGTGGCATGCATACAGACAGAACAGCCCTTCCGTGAGCCAGTGCATTAGTCTGGATTACGACAGAGGTATTAAATACACCAGCGGCAGCATCAGCTGTCCTTCCAGCCTTGGCAGATGGGGCCACGGCACCCGCAGCCCTTCATCGAGGAGTCCTCCTTGGGCTCGGTGTTGCAGAGGCAGGCATGAGCCTCCCAGCACTTCCACCTCGCACAGCAGTTTTGCCTTTTCAGAGGTTTGCCAGTGCGGTGTTGCTGGGCTGCCTGCTGCAGGGAGGGGCACACGTCATGCTTGCACGGGGCTGTGCACCCCTGGTCCTGCGAGACCCTCTGAATTTTGCTGCTGCAGCAGCCAGGCAAAAATGATTAATGCTGGACTTCTGCCTTGGGACTGGTGTCAGCTGGAAGAATATCATATCTGGGCACAAAGTAGAGGAAGAAAATAAATGGTTTTTTTTCCAGAATGATTTATCACCAGCTGTTTGAGTCTGACCAGATGTCTGCAATGCTGGAAGCTGTCTTGAGGAAGAGGGATTTGTTTATTTAAAGAGGTACAAAATTTTTCACAATGGGCCATAGCTGCTAAAGACAGGCCCAAGTCAGGAGCTGTAAGGCACAACCTTTAGCACCCTGGCTGAGCAAACTCACCTACCTCTGTGTGTAGCCTGAGCAGATCCCCCATCCTTCCCTCAAAGAAACAGTTACCTGTGGTCTGAGACAAAGTGAGGATTTCAGGGCCCAGAAGGGGGGTCGGGGGGAAGTTACCTCAACTCTGTAGTTTAGTTTTTACTGGGAAATGGGAGATCCCAGGAATTCGGTCTTAGCCCATAGTGGTATTTTATATTTACATCATGGGATAAAACAGCAAAATGGTTTTGGATGCTGGCACCAGAGCCCAGGACACCCCTATGGAGGGTAGGCTGCTGTTGTGCACTGCCTGGAGCGTGACTCTTGCATTTATCACTGCAGCTCGGCATTGCCCAGCCAGGGACAGCTCACAGCCCCCATCTCCTCTTCCTGGGGAGGGTCTCAGCCATGAGGCTGCTGCTATGTTCGAAAAGGGAAGGAGGTGAAAGCCGTGATTCACAGGGAGACCTGTCCTGGCAGATATTCTGTTAGACATGCTCTGAAAATGGCTGTTGAACCACATTCACCAAGATACTAAACCAGAGCAAGCAGACAGTACCTGGCCCCAAGTGAGGTATTGATTTATCTGAATCAAGACAACTGAGCCCAGACAGAGGCTTTACTAAAAGCCCCCAGAGGATTACACATTCAAGAGAAGGCGCCTTACGCTAACTCTGGTGTGGGATTTAAATGCCAGTTAAGTGGGATGTATCAATACCTAATTTTAGGAGCTAGACTTTCCAAAAGAGTTGTCAAAATTCAGCAGGGTGTCTGCCAGACCTCTACAAGACCAGGGGGAAAAGTAAACCTAGATCTCAGACTGGGATTCAGAGTAGCTGTCAGGTTCAGCATTAAGTCACAGGAGGTACAAAACAGGCATGTGGGGCACCTGGGGTTCTGAAGTCCTGCAGCACCCAGGGCACCGACACCACCATATACGGGGATGCCACCCTGTTCTCTCTCTGGGAGAGGGTCTGATGTCTGCTCCAGGAAAGGAGGGGCCTGTTTTTATCCAGTGACTGAGAAATAAATCGCAGTTTTATTTCTAAAACTAACCCTGTAAGTGTTCATCTCAAGTGCTGGGCAGCCCGTTACCGTATCTGTGCTGTAGGTAGCCTGTCTCCTCTGAACTAACAGCCAAATAGAGAACTTTCATGGTTCGGTGACTACATCCAAGTGCCAGCCCAACAGCTGGTGTAGGAACTCGGGATGAGCTACAGCCAACACATCTCAAAACCAGCCTGACAGCGGGAGGGTACGGCTCTTCCTTCAGCTCCATCAGCAGGACCTCCATAGGCCTGTGCATCCAAACCCAAAGGTACATAGTTCTTGTCCTGTCATCCACTGAGAGACAAGGCTGTATTTAGCTGGTGATTGCTCCCTGTGTTTCTGATGGGTCCTGCTGCAGTGTCTTGCCCCCCACAGCCACTCCGAGGGACTGAGGCCACAACACCCCTCTGCAGTTAATGCTCTGATGGATACTCCAGTAAAGCAGAAGTCAGTGCACGTTGGTGTTAGACCCCAATGAACTGAAGGCGTGTTTCCGGAAGGTCTCTCCAGCTGATGTCCACCATCAGGGCAATTCTTCCTCTAACCCAGTGTTGCTGTCCCCGGTTGGCAGAACAGGCTGCCCAATTCCCACCAAAGGCAACAAGCATCGAAAAAACCAAAAGCTGTCCAAACCCGCTAATGAAATGGTCTCAATAAGGTTTCTAATTCATTAGCTGGAAGCGATTTAGTGACTTTGATATCCCTCCCCCTCAACTGACTTCCTCTGGCAAGCACAAAGGCCTTGGAAGGCTCCATCAGGCAGGAAGAACGGGCAGCAGGCCCAGGGCAGCAAACTGCTTAATGGCTGGGTTGTTGTGCAAGTGACTGTCATCTGGGAGAGGAGGATGTTTCCCAGTTTGTCCTTGGCAGCCAAAGCTCTGCAAGCTAGTGCTAGAGGATAACAGCACTGCAAATACATGGACTTTCAAGAACTTTCACTTTTGGTTTTAGACATTTTGAGTGATGGGTGTTCTTGCAAAGATCAGATTCGGATCTGCACTTCCTTGAAGCTCAAGGAGGTCTGGTCATCTCTAATCAGGAAAAGCAACCCCTTTAATTTCAAAATACAGCTGGAGGTTTGTTTATGTATGCTCAACAATGGAGGTTTCCCAAGCTCTGCAATATATGGGCAGCAATCATGAATGTTTACTTCACTTTTTTACAGTAATGTAAAATTTTCCTAGTACCTGTGTCTACCAAGATGAAAGGTAAACCGTACAAGAGCTGAAGCTTCAGTCCCTACGAATAGACTTAGGTCTACAGCTTTATGGCATTCATAATGAAAACACATTTCTTTCGTACAGAGAAGCTTTAAACTAAACCAAAAAAGCAATTTCAGTAGCAGAATGTTAATTATTAACACTAAATATATAAAGTAGGAAGTGCTCAACAGCTTGGCCCAGCTACTGAAATAGATACCTGCACATACCTACATTGCAAAGCTTGTTCTGCTCCAGCAGAGCTACCTCTGAAATACAACACTACCAGAAAACATCATATTCTGTTGAGAAATGACACTGTTTCATATGAAATAATCAGAAGAGACTAAGTATTGTTTATCTGCTCCTGTTACAGCTCCAAAGGATTCTGAATAGTGAAATGCCTGAACCCTTTATTCAGCTTTTTTTTCCAGGAAGGGAACAGTCCATGTTAGAGCACTTTGTCACTTGCTGTCAAAATGACACGCTGTTATTGCACACCAGGAAACAGCCTAAAAGCATAGCAGCACAGAAAGCAGTTTTTTACCAGCTAAGCATTCTCATCTGAACTTCTAAAAAATTGCATTATCTGGTGTATAACTAATCAATAAATTTCTCTGTTATTTAGTGTGCTCAGGGTTGTTCAATGACTGCTAGGTAGCAAAGCAAACATTAATTTTTGCACTCTTGCACTTGTCTTCTGACACTTTAAAAGTCCCACAGGAATACAGAATATATTTGATGGCATCACTGAAATGCAATATATCTTAATGTTCATCTGTTCTTCTCCTGAGATGTCAGAGGTTAAGTATGGCTCTTTGCAGGCAAACAAAAGCAGCATGAAAACGATGGCACTAAGAACTAAACCGAATTACCTCCTACAAGTCCAGGTGTCCCTGCTGAATTAAGGTATTTCATTCAGCTCAACCTCCAGCTGTTCTGCAGCTTCACTGTATGCGATCTTACATTTGTGATACAACCTTCTTTCCCAAAATCAGGAAATTTCACTCCCCTCCATGTCTGGGGATGCTTATTTTGGAATGCACACAGTTAATCCATTCTGAAGTACTGAAAGGGTCAAATCAATATGAATACTACAAAATCAAGTGCTTTCTATTGCTTTTCTTCTGATTATTTCACCAGTATTTTGACAGTGATGCTACAATGAAAATTATAGATAATATTTTGTGCCTAATATTGCTGTTCAGGTTATAGACCAGCATCTAATTTAATGCTTCAGTTAGCACTATCAGATACCTACCTAATATGCATGCTAGTTAAAATAGCATATGCCCCCCCTTGAAGGGGTTCAAGAATAATGTATCCTTCCTTTTTGCACATAGAAGGGCTGAGAGGCATTGGAAGTAGTGCGCATGCACAAATGCTACTCTTCTGAACAGCACACAGCAGGCTAGAAACATCACATTCACAGAGGCATCATCCATCGACTCCAGCTCTCGTGCTGCATCTTTAGTGAAAACCACCACGAATCAACTCTAGCCAGACTTTCAGCATGAAACTTATCCTGCCATGGGTAAGGGCATGAGCACCAAGTTTGTTCCTTGCCTCTGTTACTCCTGCTGGCAAGGCAGAGGGATGTCTATAGAAGAGAGATTCTCACTGACATGTTTTTGCTCAGCTTTGGTTTTAAATGTTGAATTTTCAGTTCATCTTTCTATGGAAAATTAGGACAAGTGGCCAAATCACAGTCCTCCTAGTTCTGAATTTAAGTTCATTTCTGCAGATGCCAGTAGCTAGTCCAGCTTCCACTATGGGACTCCATCAGTGGGACTTCTCTGCCATGAATAAACTGAGGACATGAACTTATTCAGAAATGGCTATTCAGGAATACTGTTATCTTCACGACACACCTTGGTTATCTTCAGAAACATGAAAATTGGAAGGCTACCCCTCCTCCCCTTCCTGCAAGGGCAAGAAAAAAAAAAAGCCAGAGGAATGGTTTTTCTTTTCCTGGCATGCAGTATAGTAAGGCAAAAGTAATTAAAAGAACACATGGAGAAACGAACAAAGATGCCAAACCTGGCTGTGCAAACAGCATGGACTATGCAAATCCTAAAAGGTCTGCACAAAGAGGCAACTGCACAAAAGCTGTCTACCGAAGTTTTCAAAGTAGAAAAGCTTGGCAGAAAAATTGGGTGGTTGTATATTAGCTTGGCTTCCAAGTCCCCGCCTCGGCCCTTCCCCCTAAATCCTCCCCGGCTTGGAAAACCCCTTTCACAGCAGAGGCTGTCAGCAAGAGTCTATAAGCATATCTGTAGGCAATCCTGAGGGACTACTTTAGGCTAAAAATAAATAAATGACCTGACACCATGCATGTTTGAAAGCTGTTGCATGCTGTATCGAATGCAAAGTGCTGCTGCTCATGTTTCTGCCTTCCTAAAGACAGATGGCAAAGTAGAGCCAAGTCAAGAAAATCCTGTTGAAACAGGAGGAACCCTAGGTGCCAGGAACAGGTGTCTCCAAACTCTGTCTTGAGCGGCCTTTATTCTTACATGTCCACAGGCCAGCTGTCCTTCTTCCACACTTAGATCTTGCTGTTATCTTGCTGGGGATGGTGCAGCATAAAGTCAGTATCTTTTTTCTTCATTTCTTTTTTTTTTTTAAGCTACCAAAATGTAAATTAACTCCAATGCAAGGGAATTCAAATATCTCTTTCTGTGAAGAATACGAAGACTCTCAGCTTTTAAAAATACTTCTGACCTTTTTCACATAAATCAACTCTGATGCAAATGTATTCTCATGGGAGCAAAGATAACTAAGATACCTTTACATTAGTTGTGAAGAGTATCAGAAGAGCAATATGTAAAAATTTCATTTATTTCCACTTAAAAACATATTCAGGTTCAGGTAGCATAAGCCTCTTACAGAACTTTAAAGATTTTTCTGGTTTTGATCTTGACACAAAACATTGGTGTCTATTTTTCTAAGAAACATGATTTTGAAAAAGCAGACAGTTGTGAGGAGGTTACCCTACCCAGCTAATGACTTTTGCTTCATGTACTGGAAATAAAAGGCACAAAATACAGAGCCTCTCCCTGAAATAGCATTTTTACTGTAGAGAAAAGTTAACCTTGAAACCAGACTAACAGAGATTTCATTAGGTTTTATACAGCAGGAACAGTTTGGCTCCATGTCTGTTTAATCCAAACCTTGAAGGTTTAAATCCCACTATATTACAAGAGCATTACTCGCTCGGAGTTAATTACAGATTCCAGTTGGAGGCATGACCCTTTCTGCACCAAAAGGAGCAGCTCAGCTAACAGGACAGCTCTGCACTTTTTTGGCACCTGCTTGGCATACCTGATTAAGATTGATTAAAACATCGACATTAAGACCCTGTTACAGAAACACAATGCCTTCCCAATAGATACCAGCATTCTGCAAGGGATACTCTTAAACACTTTTTGTGAGTGGTGCTTCCAGCAAGCCAGCTCCACCTTCAATACTACTGATTGTCACTTGGAGAGAAATGTTTGTTTCCCGACTACCCATGGTGCAGGTCATCTGATCTGCCCCGATATGGAGACATTCAGGGAACTCAGCTCCAGCACAAAGTTTCATGAGGAAAATGAAAGATTTTTAGCATGTGCCAGAAGTTTTGTGTTTGAAGCAGCTGGAGAACAATTAAAATAATTTTTAGGAACAAAGATCTGAAGAGATGATGGAGGTGGCTGCGCACAAACCTTTGCAATTCCATACACCGACACAGTTCAGCTCCACTTCGCGAACGCCTGAGGACCATGTTTTTCACATGCCCTGTCCTGCACAGCTCTCATCTCAGAGGTGAAGCTCTGCCCTCTTGATGACACTGCAACATTCAATAAAAGGCCAGATGGCTGCTACTGGGAGGTGTTATGATGGCACTGCTTTATGTACTTTCTTTTTGCCACACAGGGAAGCTGTCAAAGATTCCCAGATGATCACAGAAAGTAGTTCATGTACCTCTGGGAAAAGGGGTCTGATGAATGTGAACCCTGTTTTCACAGCTTGGAGGGGGGGAAAAAATCAAACCCTCAACCCCCTATTCTGATTGTTGAATTCAATGCTGTGATCAGAATGCACCAGTCCATAAAGTATGTGTAAAACTGTAATACCTATGATCACAAATAAACTCCAGGTCACATACAGGTTTTAGGTATGGTACTTCACAGGAAAAGAGAAATACCTTGTGGTTTTGGTTTATTCTTCTCCTGAAATCAAATTATGCATAATCAGTGACTGGGAGGGATGATCCTTCCGGGATTGCAGAGTGTACCAGCAGAAGCCCCAGAGCATGAGAGAAACATGGAGTGATTCTGGTGCAAATTTATCTTTAATTTTGCTGCTGTTTACAGCAGCCTGCTTATCTTTTAAATACTACTCCCTCCTCTTCCTGGGCTGAGACACTGTTTGCTTAGAGATGAAACTCCTGAGCCCAGAGTTAAAATACAGGCTTTAGGGTCTAAGTATGGTTCTGGAAGATTATATCAGTTTATCCAAAACTGAGAAGCAGCAGTGTTTTCTGAAGGGGCAACAAGATTAATAATAATTGGTAGAATATTTTTTTTTTTCTGTGCAAAATCAAATCCTAACTGCTGCAGTGCATCAGAGTTTAGAGAGCTAGCAGGGAAATACTCAGATCTACTTTATAGCTCTACAGTTTAGATAGGAAAGATATGAAATGGCAGTTCAAATGCTGTGCCTGTGTCAAATCATTAGGGAGTCTGACTATGAGCTCTTGTTCTGCAACCAGAACTAGGTTATACACGTATGTTCAGATTGTGACTTGTAAGAGAACATTCTGTCAAAGGCATCAGGAAAAACTGAACTTGAACAATCTGGACAAAGCTGTGGTTTGGGTTTGGGTTTTGTTTTTTTTTTTTTTTTTAAATAGTGTCTGGTCTACTCTTCCAAAATAGTTAAAGAGCTAACAGCAGATGGGATATTGACTGAGATTACAGTGAGAATCTAAGAATTCTTCAAGTTTTCTGACCTCCAATTTTCTCTTCTGTGTGGAAATAAATTACAGAAGAGAAAACTGGTGACATTTTGAATGTCTCTTTGGAAAGAAAGAACAATTTAGCAACATCATTATTATAGACTGTAACACACTTATGAACAACATGTAATATAAGCTTTTTAATAATATTTGACTTAATTGTCCAGATTACTGTCTCTTCAGTATTTCATGGCTATCAGTGAACACCTTCAATTGACATTCTTAAATAAGTTACTGTGTAAGTAAAGTATGCTCAGAGTTCTTTTATGTGGACAGTACTTACATTTAATTACAGATGATCTGGATATATTTATAGGTGCAAAATACATTAAAATTGTTTACAGGAAATAAGCTCAACTAGCACTAACTCTGGAATCTAAATGTTCACAACAGCACCAACAGCAGCTCAGCTATTTATTTGAACATGCTTTTCAAAATGTACTTTGGAACACAGTAGAAAAGAAATTCAAAGAAAAGCCAAAAAAGAGGGAAGCACAGAAGATTAAAACCCCATAGCAGGTTGGATCAATAAAATATTAAACTGCAGTTCTTAAATACTACACCAAGTAGTAGTAGTCTGGTTGGTCTTAAATGGTGTTAAAGCCCTTGTTTTCTAAAGGAGACAGCAATAAGCATTTTGCCTATTCAATCCAATCAAGATTTAGGCATCGTGCTATAAAAGCAAACATATCTGACACTTCTTCTATAACTTTAGCAGTTGGCTTTCCTGCTCCGTGCCCAGCCTTGGTGTCAACATGGATGAGAAGTGGATTGGTTTGTTTACGGCTTCGGCCCACAACATATTGCAGAGTAGCGATAAACTTCAGTGAATGTAGAGGGACCACGCGATCATCATGATCTGCTGTGAGAAGCAGCGTAGAGGGATACTGAATGCCATCTTCTTCTGGTAGCTTGATATTGTGAAGTGGAGAGTACCTGAGGAGAGCACACAAATGTTTACATATTTTTACCTCAAGACCCAGCAAGAAGGTCCTCTCATACTGAAATTGTCACAGGGCCATTCGATGGCACTCAGAATACTACAGTTCAGAGTCACATAAATCAGAATTGCACTACTGGCAACTGATACGTGGTGGTGACCGCAGATCTCTGGCTCTTAAATGTGAAGCAATTACATTTCTTTAATTTCAGAGAGGCATATGCATACATCTCACAGAAATACCAAAAATATCAGGAATGGGCAACAGAGAAACTACAGCAAAAGCTGTCCAGTCCATAGCGGGATCCATCGTGCTCGGAAACAGGGAAATTGAGACTTTTTCCCAGCATATGTACGTAGTCCAGGTCTGCACATGGATGGCTTCTTCCCATGCAAATCTGGAAACAGTCTCGGATGGTAGCCACAAGTGCTGTACAGTTATTAAATTTTCTGCCTCCAATATTTAGGCCACCTTTGAACATGCACTTACCTTGAGGGAACACCATGCAGGGAACTGAAAGGAGAACTCTTAAGTTTTCCTGCTTTCAATAGATGACCTTGATTCCTATTTTTTAAGTAATGAATAATCTAACTTTCAAAATTTGTTTTCTTTGCAGGATAATTTAAATTTTTTAGCTACTGTAACATAACATACAAGGTGTATATACATATCTCATCACAAAGTACCCTCTTGCTTTAAAAATTAAACATAATAGTAAGTCACAAAGAACATCTAACCATTTCATGCTTCATTTAAGCCAAAGCTATGCCTACGAAAAATGTTACGTTCCTTAAATCAAGAGTAGGATACTATTTTCTCCCCCATTTCATGACAGGAAATAGAGAAGGAACCTTTGCTTTATTTTTGAATGAATTTCCCACTTGGGGGAGTTCACATTAAGTCCAAATTATTTTTAAGATCACATGACAATATTTGAATGTCTAACCTAACAGATTCCTGACTTCCTCATTTTCATCTAAGGAACAATGTAAGTGAAATTGCAGACTATGATTTGTGTTGAAAAAAGTTAAATGATAGTCACTACATGCCACTCGATTAGCCTCATGTATTTTTTAGGTATCTGTAAAGGCAACACCGAAGTGACATTACATACATATCTTCCTACATTTGATAAGCAATTGCCAGCTGCTGAAAAGGAGGCAAAGAAATATTTCAGGTATCATCATTTAAGATGTTTCTAAAATTATGCACTGAGACTCTGTGAGTTGGCATGCGTGTAAGTAGTCACAGAGTAATTCCTTCCTACAGATCCATTTCTCAGTCACAAAATCAACTTAAAACTTTGCTTCTACTTTACCTCTTATCTGAATTCACAGATATGCAAGCAAGTTTCAGTGTCCAAAATAATGAAAATTATTTGGATCATTTTTATAACAGTTAATCTTTTATCTATTATCTAAGATCTAAATTATCTATTGATAAAAGATGAATTATGAAATGTGTTAATTGTTTTGTGCACTATGTTTACAAAAACATGTTTGCCACTGAAAGATTAAATTAGACAACTGGAAGTTTTGAAACAATCTAATTACAATGCGCCCTACTGATCATTTAGTATCTGAACTTGACATTGATTTATTTTTTTAAGTAAGTGCTTTAGATCAAATAAGATCTCAGTGTACTTGTAGCATATGTACTTTATAATATCTAAACAGTCTTTGAATTTTCAGACCAGCCAAATCGTTTAGTGTGTCTGAAGCATTCTCCTGGCATGTTAGTTAATCTTCATCATTAAAGAATACAAATGCAATAACAGAAGATGAAGTTCCAGAAAAATATTTTAAAATTATGGCACTTATTCTAACACACTCATTATTAGCCATATCCAACGTGCAGATCACTTCTTTTCTCACATAGCTGTCTCTCGTCTCTCTCTCTTTTTTTTTTTTTTTTTTTTTTTTTTTTTTAATACTCTTTCCAGACCTCTCAGCCAGAAGTTAGGAAATAAATTAATAACCTGTTATGGTCTATTGCCATTCAATTCCTACAAATAAATCCCATCCAAGTTGTATAATATAATTCACAATGGTGATTGTCTCTCTCCCATTATAAAAAATACAATTTATGTAGCAATTCACTTGAGAATATTCTTTTGTGACAGCCTAAAGCAGTCATTATTCAGAAAGAAAACCCTGTGAGTTGTTAAAGCTGTTAGGAGAACAAGATCTTTGAAAATATGACCAGTTGACTCAATGGGGCTTTGAAGACAGTCTTTCATGCAAAACTGACTTGTAAGGAAATGCCGAACTCCCCAAACCCAGGGTGGGAAAGGATGAAACAATACTTAGAATAGATATTAATTGTAGCAACCTGAAACTGTTGAGCAGACTATGCATTTTAACAACCATGGAAGGATTTAAAGGCACTTACTTGTACAGCCATTCAAACTGCTCTTTATTGTCAGAGCAACCGTAGTCAGTGGTCCAAGCATGGCCAATGGTGTACTTGTGGAACTTGAGCATGTCCATCACTCCCACTTGGGCAATAACACAACCAAATAGGTCGGGGCGCTGATTAGCACAGGCAGCTTTGACAGGAAAACAACTCAATTAGTATTCATATCTTAAAGAATTAAGCTCAGCAATGAAAGGTCCACTGACAAGTTCACGAAAGACCAACGTCCAAAAAGGTGTCCTCTATAAACTCAGTTTCTTTTTTTCTTTTTTTTTTTAAAGGTAAAACTATTAAAAAATGTGAGAAGAAATACAGATTACCATATAACTGCAGCCAAAAAACTTGAGCATAAAGTATCTGATATAAACCAAATTGCACTCAGAGACGACTGCCCGTGAATATGAAGTCAAATAGACTTCTAAGCAAAACTGAAAGCAAAATCACAAAAGGATAAAAATTATAACGCCCAAAGATGGAATTTCGAAAGAG
Organism: Pterocles gutturalis; assembly: GCF_000699245.1. Lineage (NCBI taxonomy): Eukaryota > Metazoa > Chordata > Aves > Pterocliformes > Pteroclidae > Pterocles > Pterocles gutturalis. Next base: position 33,576 of record NW_010108761.1, read on the forward strand.
CTTAAGAGCTATTTCCCTTTCTTCAGGCAGCAGACATGCTGTTCATTGAAAACTGCCTTCCAAACAAGCAAACTGGGTTTAAAGCAGCAATGCACTTTTAAAATATGTGAGCTTTTGGACTACTGAATTGCAGTTTCCTAAACCATTCACTGTCCAATCTTTTAATATTAGTATCAAAATAGAGAAGGGCATTAAGGAGCAAAACCCCTCCATTTACTGATGAAAATTTTCTTCCATAATTACTATGTAAACTGATATGAAAAGAGTTTTGATAAAATCAGAGGAATAACCTCACTTTAATAAAGCAAATTACTGTTGTATTTTCTCTATGATTTCCATCTTCCTACTACTAGAAAGGCCAATTTCTTTAAGCATAATGCTTGCCTCATATATTTTAAAAACAACCACAGGAGGCTCATCTAGCTCAGTTTCAAATTTATAAGAGTGGCAACGGGCAGATGCTCAGGGAAAAGGCATTAAGCAAATACTGGGAGATATTTTCTGTACATTATTAGCTTTTGAGCTAGTTGTTTAGGTTTTCCCCGAGTTGGAGTTATCTCCAGCCATCCTGTTAAACAGCCATCAAAACACACATCCTCTGTAAATACATCAATTTCCTTTCTTAACGTTTATTCATCTAGTGTTCATCATATCCTGTAGCAGTAAATTCTTCAATTCCAAGTTCTGTTGCTTGATTTAAATCTGTTGCCTCGTGATTGTACAAATTCCCCTGCTTTTTCTGAATGTTAAGAATTAAGAGCACTGAGATTTTCACATAACTACCACAATGGATCCCAGAATCCCTTTCTTAATTCAGAGCTAATCACTGTGTATTCACATGTAGGTATACTCTTTCCGGAATTCTTGCATCTCTTCATTTTTGTCCATTGTGAAAATCATAGAATCATTGAATCATTAACGTTGGAAAAGACCTCAAGGATCATCAAGTCCAACTGTCAACCCAACACCACCTAACTCACTAAACCATGTCCCTGAGCACCATGTCTACATGTTTCTTGAGCACCTCCAGGGATGGTGACTCCACCACTTCCCTGGGCAGCCTGTTCCAATACCTGATCACTCTTTTAGTGAAGAAATTTTTTCTAATATCTAGCCTAAAACTCCCCTGGTGCTGTTTCCTCTTGTCCTATCACTTGTTACTTTAGAGAAGAGGCCAGCCTCCACCTCATTACAACCTCCTTTCAGGCAGTTGTAGAGAGTGATGAGGCCTCCTCTCAGCCTCCTCTTCTCTAGACTAAACAACCCCAGCTCCCTCAGCCGCTCCTTGTAAGACCTGTGCTCCAGACCCTTCACCAGCTTCGTTGCCCTTCTCTGGACCTGCTCCAGCACCTCAATGTCCTTCTTGTGGTGAGGGGCCCAAAACTGAACACAGTATTCAAGGTGCGGCCTCACAGGTAATTTATTCCCATTCTTTGCCTCCTGCTAACCAGGATACTCGCTTCTAGCTCAGCCAGAAATTTCTTACGTTGCCTTATGCAAGGGACTTCACAAAAAGCTTTTGAAAACCCAAGAATAACTCCTCACGTAGATCACTGTTACAAGCACCATATGCCCCCTGATTCCTTCAAACAGCTCTAATAGATTTGCAAGATGTACCTTCAGCCTGCAAAATTCTTCCTTATATGTCAGCTATTATTTATTAGTTTCAATTGGTTTTCCCATTAGAGAAGTCAGATTTACTCATCTGCAGCTTATGGATCGCCATGAACCATTTAAAAATTGGCATTACACTTGCCCCCTTCTGTTCCTCAGATATTCAGGCTTAGTAGCCTGCAGTTTCTTATTGGAGCTCACTTAGGATCTTGCATGTGCACCATCTGGTCCTGGCAACACACTGCTTTTCATTTGATTGATTTATTCCAAAACCTCTTCTGCTGATGCTTCAGCTTGAGTCAGCTCCTCAGAGTATTTCCCATGAAGAGAGACTCCGGAGCAGGGAAATCCCCACGCTCCTCAGGAGGGAACATCAACACAAACATTTGGTGGTTCTGCTCTACCATTATCTTTCTTTAGTACTCCTTTTAGACCTCACTAGCCTCTAAGTCCCACAAATCTTCTGGCTAGCTTCCTGCTCCTGATGTGCATAGGAAGCTTTTATTGCTAATCTTTATAGTGTAAGCAATATGCTCATCAGTCTCCTATGGTCTGTCAGAGTTTATGCTCTACCCTATTTTCTTCATTTAAATGTGATATCTATTTTCTGAAAGATGTGATTTTACTTCTGGTCATCTCTGATTCGTAACTATACTAACTCTTCCTGGGTCCTTTCTGAGCCATATTGATAAAGTATATATAGTGCCTTATAGCTGCCACATAAAAGCTCTTTATCTTTTAACTGAAGCTTTTGATCAGAACCCTCCTCTTCATGTTATTTCCTTTTACAAACATAAATTATATTCTGGTAGGAAAAAAGGCCAAAACAACTCATAACGTTTAATTTTAATAATCTTTATTGCAGAGTGTCTCTTGAGGCACTGTGTGGTGCTCAGGATTGTATAAAAAATTTCTGCTCCTAGTTCCCAAAATAGTTACTTCAGTAAGAAATCACTTACGGAGACACTCATCCATTCCCACTTCACCCCTTTAATTAGCCCTAGTACTTAATTATATGCATTAATAAACTGTAACCTGGAACAACACTTTATTCGTGAATTTTACTCCTCTACACATACTTTGAGCTTTAAAATTCAGTACAAAAGTAAGATTTAAAAACCTCTGAACTGTTTGTCTAAGCAAACATGAGAGGTCAAAAACTGTTTGCATGAAGGTTTTCAGCTTACATCTGTGCTGCTCTGCTCAGCTTTGGGATCACACTGCAGGACAACAAAGTCTTGTTTTGCAGTTGAATGAGGCAATAGCTCAGGGCTCTGCACTCCTCAGAAATACCTCGTGATAGTCAGACTAAAAGGAAATTGTATTTTGGAAGAGTGACAATACTCTTCCTTGTCAGTTTTTTCTTCAATAAATGAGAACTGAGAAAATCTGGCAGTGGGTGCTTGTACCTAAAGTATGAGCTATGCTCTCTAGTGTTGCATGAACAACTACTGCAAAATTTAGTTCTGCTTTGATGAAAAAGCACAACAATTTCCTAAATTCACCTATTTTATACAGTCAAGGAAAATCCCTATCTAGCTCATCAAGAGCACAGAAATCCAGCTGCAAGTACAAGGGAAGGTTTCTAACAACAGATTTTTTTCAGAGCAGGGTGGTCTAGATTCCTAACACCTGTCTCCTTTTGGAATGTCCACCCCACAGATGTCACACACTTCCCCTCACCTAAATAAGGAGCCCAGCTGACTTGTTCAGACAGAAACATAATTTTTTGATGAGTAAAGCTGGGTAGGATGAATCTTGTTCTGACTGAAACTGAAGTCCATATAACCATAAAATAGTATTTTCAGAAGCTAGGTAACATGTTGAAAGTTTAGCTGCATTTCCAAATATATATTTATGCTCATATAAAATTGACTTGTGCAATGCTTGCACTTCCAGTGGTGTGCAAACCCTTTAAGCCTTTACCATGTTAATCCATTTCTGTTGGTGCTCTTATTTACAATGCACAAATACCTCTTGCCACCCAGAACCGAGAAGTATATGAACAGAAAGCAAAAATACAAGTTTACATGTACTTGTTATTTATCTTTAAAATAATTGCTTTTTAAAAATAAGAATGCAGGAATAGCCAAGATGGCTTAGACCATAGACCTGTACAACTCCGAATACTGCTTCTTATGCTGGGTGCTAGTTCACCGAGAAAGAAAATAAAATCAATAGAGCCAGTATTCAGCAGCAGACAAATAGGGAGGAGTATAAAAAAGAAGAGAACAAAGAGTGGGCCTAGTAAATCTGCTCATTTTCTATAAATCGGTGGTTTATGAACTTGAAACACTTTTTGTGTTTTTTTTTTCTCATGAGTAGCTCAACTCTGTCATACTGTCACATGCCTTTCATACTGTTTAAAAAAAAATAAACCCCAATATTATTCATTCCTGTCTCCTTCTCCTTTCAAAATTGAACAAAATCACCTCCCTTTTTCTTCTACTGCTTTCAGTTACAGGGATTTAATCAGAAATAAATTTTGTAGCTCTTTAAATACTCCTTAGACTATGAGACATTTTTGTGACAACCTTTTCTGTTCAGGAGGAGGCTATTAATCTCCTTGAATTTAGGAACACAGCAGTGAATTATATGTGAACAACATGCATTTGTAACAAAGTGCGACATTTAGGCAGTCCCTCAAAAGCTCACGACTTTTTCAAGTAACTGTACTTGTATTTTATGTTTCTCACCAGAGACATTAATGGTTTCATTTGTGGTCATGTTTTAACTACACAATGAAAGTAGAGTCAAATTGTTACATGTCCCTGTACAAAGGCTTTACACCCAGAACTGTCATGTTTTCATTTGCCCTCAAAGAACAAAAATGCATCACTACAGAAAGAGTGAACAAGAAACTCTGATGACGGATTGCAGGACATGGGATTCTGTCTTACGCTGCAGACCACACACAGTTTCCTGATGCTACATAACAGATTTCTGGTTATTCGGTAATTATTTTGTAATGATTAGCTTTATGGAAGAAAAAACAAAACCCAAATTTTTGTTAAAGCATTCTTAATTACCGTCTGATTCTACCACAGGGTTAGCTCTACCACACAGGACAGTAATTATAAGTATGGCTTTTAACAGGCAGCCTTTGCTAGAGACTGCAGAATCCCAACGTCCTATGCAAACAGCAAATTAAGTACAATTGTATATATTTAACACCCGGTACATATCAGTGCATTGACATTCTGGCAACTTTCAAAAAGAGGTTCTCATGATTTTTTCTCTGGTTCCTTTGGCAAACCCAGCACCAAACCCAGGAAATATATGAGCAGTTCTTACCAACTAGGAGGCCCCCATTTGAGCCTCCATTAATAGTCAACTTCTTTGGGGATGTGTAGCCTTCCTTGATGAGGTATTCGGCAGCACACTGAAAGTCATCAAAGCAATTTTGTTTGTTGGCCAAGATACCACCTAGGACACAAATCAAACAAATCAGTTGATGCCATAAAATCCATTTGATACCATCTCTTCAAAAAAACATGTGTGCAAAAATACCTGGGAACAATTCCAGTTTCATGAACAATTTAATAATTGAAGCATCTCAGAAAGACAGCAAAAATGAAAGATTCTTTCAACACTTAGAGGGTATAAGATGGTTCTGTCGATAAGTCTAATGCTTTCAGAGACTCTGAATAATACATACCTATACCATGGAGTGAGTGCCAGGTAACGTTCCTAACCAGTAAAATTAAAGCTAAAAGCTTTGCATTGCAAAATATATGCAAAATGACCACATAAAATCCAACTGAGGTTTGATCTAATGGGACTTTAACAACATTAAACTCAGTGGGAGTTTCTTAAGGCAATAAAGCTGCAATTTACAAAATAAGCTATATAAAATAAGCACTTCTAATTTCCCGGACATAGAATATGTGGCTGATAATTTACTTTTTTTTCTATTAGTTGCTTTCAATTCAGATGATATATAGCTATGGTCAAAAAGGGACTTAAGAGTTGCATCTTGGTTTGAAATTTTACTAATTGAGTATCAATATGGAAATGCTTAAGATGCTGACATCCTGTTGAACAGAATTCCAAACATGATCAGATATATGAGGAATAAAACATGACTGAAAAATGGAGGTACAGATAACATCATTGGTAACACTTCCAGTTCTCAAAACTAAAAATTTGCAAGGTGGGATAGGGAAGAAAAAGGATGCTTTTGACCTACAATCTTTCAACTATTTGAGCAGAAGAATATCAACCTAGAGAACTCATAGTTGGCCAAATCCCATAATCTTCCCACTTTAGATGCTTGTACGCCAAGAGACAAAACTGGCTTCTCCTTGAAGGTTATCCTGCCTTAAGACGTGGTATGTTCTTTCTCAGGCAATTAAATGCTTGTAAGAAAATGTTAGTAAGAAATGGGAACTAGGAAGAAAATCCACATATTCCTGAAGCAAAGGCTGTGGTCCAGCCAGGTAAGAGGAGCTCCGTGAACACAGAAGTGGAACTCTGGTTCCTTCTACTTTGTTTAAAAGCTGGATGTTTGTTCTAAGCTAATTACCTAAGGTTCCCACTGTGGTCCAGGACAATTAACTCCACTCTAAAATAAGCGAGATGAGCTATAATCTGAAGGTGTCTCTTTATCTCTACTGTCCAGCCAGTGATCCTAGACACCTAGTTTCCACCGAATGCTTAATTTCTATGTTGCAAAAGTTTGGTAAGGTAACTATGACATTTAGTCATACACATCTTGTAGAACTGGGACCACTGAATTTTTGATTTTTTTATTTTTTAACAAATACACATAATTCTTGCACTAGCAAGACCATTGAAGAGAGACATACTGGGACAACGAAAATGTCTTCAAACAGGTGGCAGTAAAGGAGAAATAAATCTTACTCTTTGCTCAAAGTTCTGGTCTGGTGTAAGGTCAGAATCCTATCTATACAATTAAAACTAAGCAAACAGACTCCTGTAATTGCTTCTGGAATTAACAAATAACAGATACATATCTTATTATGCAACTGCAATAAAAGACTTGGGTCAAAATTAAGCAGGAAATAGGTGGGTCAAAGAAGCATTATAATTTAAGATAAATTTTATTAAAATCTATTACAAACCAATCAGCAAATTAAAATTAATGAAGGATACTTCAGCTTTAGCAATAATATCCTGTATCTGCAAGCATATACAGTTTCTATTTATGAAACCATTACATGTTCAACTCAATTGTGAGGAAATAACCCAGACAAAAAGTTACCGCAGATGAAATGGTAAAACCAAGATGTAACGATATAGGAATACTGTTTTGTTTGATAAAAAGTTATTATGGATTACTCCCACTGCAAATTGCTGCATCATAAATACCACTGTTTTGGTGCATTTGCCTTGCTGACATCTCCAGCAACTTACCACCAGATTATTAGGATGCTGACAAGGCATCACCATTAAGTAATAATGGGTATGTTACAGAGCTGAGTAGGACTTTCTCCAGCTTTTTCCTCTGGTGAAGGGATGCATAAAATTGTCAACAATAAGTCAAGTTGACAAAGATAATCAAAGGATTAAAACAAGGATTGGACGGCAAAAACATGGAGAGAAATATATCAAAGGTACTAAGAAAACGGGAAAGGAGATTGTCAGGGTTTTTTAGTGAGACAGTTGTGTTTCCGCAGCGTAAAAGCTTAAAAAACCCCAAAAGGTCAAATGACTGCCTACAAGAAGTTAGATCCTCCTAAGAGAGTGTGGAGGGGATATGTCACTACACTTGTGGAGTTGATTGTTTTCATAGGAACTCCAATCACATTCACTAAATATTATAAGTCTATTAATAAATTATGCAAAAACAATCTGAAATAGTTATATTCTGAACTCAGAAGTTCACACCTTCTGTAAGGTTTGGGGTTTTTTGGATTTTGGTTTGATTTTGTGTGTGTGTGTGTGTGTGTGATACCAGGAGAGTCGAAATAGTCAGTGCTGTTGTCTTTGGAATCTAGAATTGTGGGGCCATGTGCACCTGCAAATAACTAAAGAGGTATATGAAAGCAAGACAGGTCTCCTGCAATATCAACAGACTTTTTTTTTTTTTTTGAAAATAAGTTCAAGATAAATAGCTGCATTTACAAATTTTTAAGTCTAGGAACTCGATCTTGCTTAAAAAAATCCCCACAATAACTTTCTTGGAAACTACAGTGTTTGTGCAAACCTATTTTTAAGTAGGCTACAAAAATTAAATCAATCTAACAAAAACCATCAGATAACACTGGATGACATGCAGATCTAATATACGAGTAAGGAAAAAATTTACCTTTTTTACAGAATAAGTAAAAGGCAAAGAGATGTGAGCACGGAAGAGGGAGCAAGAGAAAATGTAGTAATTTTCATTGCTAAGCTTGCAGGTTTGCTCCTCTACTTGGACTGATTTACCTTTGTGCCAGGTCTCTCCATATTCACCACCACCCCTGATGTTCGCCACTGCTAGAACACCTCCTAGGTGTCGCACAAAAATAAGTCTTGACACACTGAAAAAGCAAACAGATAGAGGATTATTTTTAATTTCCATTTTTTATATGCCTACCACTTTTACAAAAAGACTTTGAGGGAAAGACCTTCTCCCAAAATCGATGATGAAATCATGAAGGAAGCCCTCCTTGATGGCAAACCTGAGTAGCCAGGCTTTTTTCAATGGTTATCCACGAAATTAAATTCTCTGCAGCATCGGGAGATGAAGGAACCAGTGCTTGTCCATTCTTCCTCCTTTAGTTCTGCACTTTGGAGGAGAGCAGCCAGTGGTTCTGCCTAACAAAAAACACCCCAGGACATGTCAACATTTTTTTTACCATCTTCAAAACCATCACTGTGGGGACTAGAGCTATGCAGTACCACTGGACCCCCATAGCTTTCTGAATTGTTTGTCTTCTATGGGTGCTCCGCTTTTTCCAGAGAGGAGAGGAAGGCTTAGCCCAAATGAAGAAAGCAAAGAACTAATACTTAAGATCAGCACTTGATCTTTGTTTATGAGCAGGTGTTTTCAACTTCTGCTTCATATCCTTTTTTTTTGGACCTTTATAAAAGGTGTGTGCAAAGAAAAACTCTGCTTCTACTGTTGTTTTGTGCCAGGGTCTGCAGTCAAGTTCTGGCCAATCTCCTTATTTATTTTCCACTTGCATTGCTAAATACAAAACAAACAGTAAAAAGTAAAATGAAAAGTTCTGCCTTCCCTAGTATCTCTAGAACCTGTCTGAAAGCTAAAGTAGCATAAATCTTTTTTTACATGTCAAATTGCAAAAGTATCAAAGCTATTGCTACCTTTTTAAAAAGGGACTGAAGTAATTTAAATTATATTTAACAATTAAGAAGAGAAATAGATCTCTGATCTCTTGAGGCAGTAGCTTAAGATAGCAGAAGCTCCAGATGGCAAATCACAAATATGACAAGGAGACCAGTAAAATATTAAAATTTAATCTCAACAAGTCTTTTTTTTTTTTTTTTCCCTCTCTAGTAGGCTCAAATTTCTCATTTACTTTAAATCTTTGCTCATGCAAGAAAACACTGCCTGCCAAAATTAATCCTATTCACCCACAAAACCAAGGATTGGGGCTTTTTACCTTTAACTACCAAAACCAGGTAAATTTTTCATACCTCCCAAAGCAATTATCTATGTACTGGCACTTGCTCTTGAGAGTATATACCAAGGATTAAGGAAATACAAAGAAAAGCAGAAGGATGACTGATAAGAAAATTATGTATTTTCGTAATCCATCAAAGGAAAAACTTTCCACCTGGGATGGTTATCTGTGGCCATCAGATGGCTCAGGAGGCATGAATTACCTCTGCTTCTGTAAAATCAATTCTGAAGTCCATCACTGTCTTCTATTTTCCTTAGATTGCTGTGACATGCTGATCAGATGCAAGATTTTTATTCTACAAGCACACTGTGCAAAGGTCAGAGAGCATTATTTTGTCAAACTCCAGGATCCCTAATTTTGACAGGCTGCTACACAGCTAGTGTGGTATCGTCTGACAGTAGGTTGCCTCATGAGATTGTGGCTTCTTAACTTTTGGTATGTTAGAGTGACAAAACCTCCCAGAATATTCTGCACTTCATTTCCCTGCCTCTGTCCGAAACAAAACCAATAGAAACTTTTTGGTTCAAGCTTACTTGATCTCCTAGTAATCAAAGGTAGCAAGTATAGGAATTTCAGGTAAGTTAAGAGCTTGCTACCCAAATATATTGCCTGAGAATATTTAAAAAAAAGTAATTCCAGAACAGAGTCCATCCTCTCCCATCTGCCAAAAGAAACTGTGCCCATCTGAGGGATCAGCATATTTAATCAGCAAAGAATCTGTGAACAACGCAAAACCAAAGTACTGAGTGCATCCTATCCTGTCCATGGACTCCTCTAACAGAGATGGTACCTTGATGATAATTTTTGGAGTAGTCTAAGTGACTGAGGATCTCACAGGACATGCAGTACTCTTATTATAGGAAGCTAGTCCCCATTTCCACAAGCAAACAATTCTTCTGCCACACAAACCCTCAATGGGATAAAGTCCAGAGTTTGGTAACAATAATTATACTGCCCAAATTATAAGTAAGGTTTAGTATATCTGTTCTCACTCTCAGCACTTCTACTGGGATTTAGGCACTTGAGAAAACATTACCTCATATATCCCAACATATACATCTAGTAATGTCACTGCCAATGACTATTCATTAATACCAATGCCAGTATGGTCAGCAGTAAAGTGAGTCAGGACCCTAACTTCACCAATACTTTGAGGTACATGTGCCTAGAACTTATAACAAGGTTTTTCAAATTGACTTTTAAGTTCAAGGAACCAGGTTTTCTAAGTAATATCATCAGGACTCATTAACTTTCAAAAAATGTGAAAATTCCAAGTGATCAGACAGCACAAAATTCAAGTTTCATACACAATCCTGCTACTGCCTCCTGTGTTCTTCCAGGTAGCTTCTTGCTTCCAGATTTGATTTCAAGTTAATTTGGTGTCTGAGTCACAGCAAACTGCCCAGTCACCCTGGGTGCCTATGAAATGTTTTGCTCTGCAGAGCAAAGTCTGTCTCCCTGCTCTTTCCAACACTCTGTCTAGCCTTTTGCTCATCATCCCTGTTTTTACCTTGTTCCCAGGAGAGAAGGAAAGAAAAAGTATAAAGGAAGGGACAACAGGGTCAGGAAGGAGCCAGTGGAGGGAGCGGAAGATAGTTCCTTCCCTGGAGAGCTCATTCCAGACCCTATCACTCTAAGGGAGCATAACACAAAAAATAAGAAAACAGGTATGTTTTTTTACAGTATAGCACAATGTGAGGAGCTGTGCTTCAAGGAGCAAAAATGCTTTCCCAGAATTACTGATCTGCTGTCAGGTTGTACAGCTGACAGAGAAATGCAGGCTGGTGCATGGGTGATGGAGAAAAAAATCCAAGTCACTGGCCCTGCTTGCTTTCTTGGCTTTCTTGGTAACACAGTAACCGAAAAGAGCAATCTTGCACTCTGCACTGGTGGCTGCTGTGTTGCTTGACCTTTCTCTGCGCTTACAGTCTCTTCCCTGCACCACCTCTTTGCTTAAAGGCTGAGTACAACCTGGCTCTGGAGCAGAGAAGTGCAATTTCACAGTCTGCTTCACAATCAGCTGCATTCCAGGATGCATTAGAAATGGCTTCTCCTGTACCCATGCAGGCACAAACAAAACAGCAAAAGAGAAAACCGTTGGCTGCTGCAGGGTGATGAGCCGAATCTGAGGTGATGGGTTTGCGATGGCATTTCTCCAGCAGCAGTGCCAAGCCACTGGTGTCAGTTCCATCAGCCTTACCTTGCACTTGCCCTGCAGGCTGTACGGTTAATGACAGTGCTCTAGCGGGCACCACACTCAATGTGCTACCAAATGCAGGCCTTCAGTCCACAGGAAGATCTAAAAGATGCATGCTTGCATTCAAAAATAAATGGCTACTGTAAGCGACTTAATGGATTTAGCCTATCATTCTTACAGTTATTTCTGGATCCTTCCAATCTCTTGGTTTGTTTCTATTGCTTTCAGGTGAAAAATATTTTATTTTCATTTTCTGTGTTGGAGAATAAATGAAAAGCAACAGCAGTTTCGGAGTTAAGCAGAAATAAGCTTCCCAACCCAGAAACCCAGAGAGCTGGCTCATGTTAATAGTTAATAATAAATACCAATGAGAAAACATTGTACTGACTTGAAGAAATACAAGCTAGAAAGGAACCACTGTAAAGGAGGAGCGCCTTGTGAAAAGCTGTAAGAGCTCAAATAAAAAAAAAATCAGGAATATTTATCCAAGAACTTTTTTGTTTCGTTTTTTAAAGGTAAGCAGGCTACTACTTGGTTGCATTTCCACAGCCACATCTCTGCTCAGGATCAGATGAACTATGTGGCAAGTCTCAGCCTTGACCATCCTGTGGTTGCTTTCTAGCACTTGTGCCTATGGTCACCTACAGAAAAATGACTGAATCATGGTTTTGGGCTGTGGCTGGAGCAGCGCTTGGACCTGGGAACTACTCGTGGAATACTGCAGTACATAGTAACAGGGATGTAGTCAAACATTACTTGAATCTGCCAGGTAAAGGGGGAACTGGACGCTCTGCCTTTCTGGCATACATTCTCTATTACAATTTCCTTTCCCTGACCTTACCTGCCTACTTTTGGAACACACTTCCTCACCGAGTACTCAATTCTCAGGTTATTGACCATAAATATGCATTTGAAGGCTTTGGCTTTTCTTATTTTTCTTTAAGAAAGGCTGAGAAGAGAAATGTTGGTATTACAGGGAGATAATGAGGAGGGAGGTGGGGCCAATCATGTTTTATTTATGTTGTCAGTGGGATAATGTATTTTGACCTGGAAGTGAAAGATAGTTCTCTGTGCATTTACTTTTAAGGGACTATCACAGATTCATATTTTTATTTTATGAACTGTATAATAAATGCTTCAAAGGGTTCAGGAAGACATAGGTCACTGCTTCCACCTCCCATCTTCCTCTCTTCTGTCACCTGCACCCTCCTGCTGCTGTTTGCTGGACTCCTATGAGAGTCAATTTTCAACTTGCAAATGGCAGAAAACCACGCACTCCTTTTTGTTGGGAGTTTTCTGCCATTCTTGGAAGGTAAATCAGCTTAGCAAAGGTTCCAGCAAACACAAGGGTCAACGGATGGGAGGTGAAAGGAAGCACCGTGAGATACCTTCTCCTTTTGTCAGCAGCCAGCTCGTGTCAGCTCTGCAGTAGGTGAAATTTTATCTTAAAATAATAGATATATAATATTTATTTTTTAAAAATGGTATGTTTTATCACAGTTTTCAGCATCTACAATAAATTGCAACAAATCAGTGCTTGAGTCTAATCTAAAAATTAATTAAAAAACTATTCTGGTTATGTAATTGAGTCTCTCAAAAACCATAGGAAATAAAAAATGTAGCTCTACAAGGCAGATAGAAAACTTTCAAATAATCATAGAGCACAAGTTGGGAGGCCCATTGTTAGACAAGGTATTTGGCTAGGAAGTATGAGAAACTGTAAATGATATTTAGAAACACAATCACAGTGACCTGGAAGAGCAAGCACTACAAAGGATTTCTTGAAATGTGCTGACTCTAAAGCAAAACTGGTAGCACCTCAACTTAATAGGATACTTTAATAATAGATCATTTTTGTGTTGGTGAGCTGCTCTTCTACCAGCTGAAAAACTGCTCTCCATTCAGTCGTTTGTACTTCTCTTTTCTCCTGCCTTGCCTAGGGGCATTTCTTAAATATTACAGAAAATCACTGCCTTTTGCTAAGTCTATTCAAACTCCCTTGCTGAGGAAATAAGCCTTTTCCTTAAAGAGATCATCTATTCAATAAAGCTTATTGCTTTTGAGGGCTAGAAGTCCTGTTTTGACACAGCATTTTTAGTTTACAATTAGTTGCTTTGCATATGCAGAGCCTATATCACATGCATCTCAAGACAGAATCACACAACACAATTATCTTTCCTGATTACAAGGGAACACAGTAGGAATTTGCTTCTGATTTAATCTCCTCAAAAGTATAAAATGAAAATACAGCTAAGTTTATTACTTATTATTATTTACAGTAATTTCAACAAATATTTGATTTTCTATAATATTTAGACATTAGTCTGGGGAAACGCCTTGAATTCAGAACTAACAAAGCAGACAAATGATGCCTGGACGCTGGCGTGCAGTCCTTATGGCCCCCATCTTGCTTCCCAGGGACCTGAAATGCATTACTCTGTCAGATCCATCGTCTACCATGTCTTCAGTCTGTGACAGTTGTTAATACTAGATACTTCAGAAGAAGGTATAATCACTCTGCTTACCTGTAGCTTGGTGTAATGGATATGTTGAAGCCTCCATATCCATACAGGAAGGCAGGATGAGAACCATCCAATTTAATTCCTTTCTTGTGAATAATAAACATTGGGATCTTAGTACCATCTTTGCTAGGGTAGAATACCTAAGAAAAAGAAAAAGAAATCTGAAATGCTGTTATTACTGTAACTGTCCACAACTGCTGTTAACAAGAATCAGAGGCATTCACTTCCACCGGGTACAGCGGTAAAACTTTCCAAGCAATCCGCACCGATATACCAGGTCAGGTTCAGTAATGGCCATCACCTGCTTGGTTGCTTAATAGCTCTGGAAAATGCACCAAAACAAGTCAATACAAAGGGTATGACACTATAATTTTTACATATCTTATCCATCAATTCTACATACAAGGAGTGGGTTTAAGAAAATGCTACAAAACCAGCATAATTCTCTGCAAGGGAAGACTGGTGCTGTGAAAACAAAAGCACTGTGTGGTCCATCACATATGAAAGCAACAAAGACTGAGTCAGCAAGGAGAATGAACAGAACTAAAACTAGTTTTACAATCTAAAATTTCATTTTAAAAATTCTCATTTTTAAAAATTCAAAATTTCAGACCTTAGAGAACAGTGGACAGAGAAGAAACAAACTCATGGTAGGGTGGTGACTTAGCAAGACCCCACTAAATATTACATTGTTTTGGGTAACAGAGTTATGTTTCTTACAAATAAATATGTAAAACTCTCTGAAGGTCTGGTCTTGTACCACTGAAATAACAGAGAAGTCTTTTGTTTCAGCTGATGCAGCAGTCTTTGCTTGCAGAAACATAAATTTAATCAACAAGCAGAAGGCCAAAGATATTTTAAAAGTCACAGTATTTTCGTTTTAGCATTCATACATCAGCATTACAATTTATCAATGGAGTCATTCCACACACCAGACTCAAGTCAAAATAATAAACTTTGAATAGCTAAAGATGCTGTTTCTTACTAAGCCTTGTGAAAACAGCAAAAAGCTGACTACTCAACACTTGTACATGCAGCATTAATTCACCAAAGCAAGTCTGTGTCCAGTAGAAGGGGACTACTGGCCAGTCTTTCCAGCTTGTCTCAGTGACCATTTCACCCCCTCAGGGTGATAACATAACCCAGGACAGAAACTTTTGTAGCACTCGGTGCATTTTTCAGGCATTACCTAGCAGCTAGAACCAGGAGCCTTAATGCTGCACAACCCCCAAACCCATCCAGCAAGACAACTGAACCACCCGCTGGCTTGCAGGAAATCAGCTCCCAGAACACCAAGTATCCATGTAGCACCTGCTTTCACATGTCTTTCTATTACTGCCACAGTACTGTCTGAACGTAAAAGCTAAATTCCATGTACATAAACATAGACTGCAATTGCTTAACAAGTTCCCATATCTTCTTGTTTTGATGTATCTGCGTGCATGCTCTAATTTAGGATCCAGCCTGTCTTATTTTGCCAGTCAAGCAAAACATGTGGGTGTGAATGCAGTTTATTGCTTGTCCTGAAGTTCTGGTTGACTGCTTTTCATTACTTTGGCTTTAGCATCATTATTTGCAGTTTCTAATCTACTTAGAACAAACTCATAGTAAATAAGAACAACATCATTTTATTGCCTATTTACAACCATGGTTTTAAAGGAAACAGACCCACCACACTTTACAAAGCACATGCTCAACAGGATCTATTTTTGTAACACATGAACCTCAACTGTAATACGAATCTGTGCAATGCATTTATTCTGAGCATTGCCTGTAATGTGAAACATGTAAACCCACACAGCATGTTGAAAACAAAATAATCACATTTAACTGTAATCATTGTTATGGAAATATGAGAAATTTAAAATAAAACTATATCTACCTCCAAAGGCTCCACCATAACCTGTAGATGTATTCTAGGTAAAATTCAGTATTTCACAGTTCCCAGAAGATGGAAAAATTCAGAACAAAAGCCTGAAGGCATTTTCACACAGATGAAATCACTGTTTCCAACTACTGACACAACTCTACTGACAAAGCACTCGCCAGAACTCACTGTGGTAGAATACAAAGGATTTTCATTTTGGGTATTTAACAGAACACCATAAATAAATAAAATATCTGATGGACAGGAGAACTGCTGAGGCTCGTGAGAGGAGATCCAGAGAGACCTCTTTCTAAAATGCTGTCCATCAACTCCAGTTGCTGCAGGCAATTCACACCAAGTGAATACCTGGCCCCCCTGCATTTTTCCTTGAACTTACTGTTGTTGGCCAGTCCTTTCCTGACGATTAAAGGATGCCAATAATTTTGGTGCTTTTTTCTGAACAAGGGGCTTTTTTAAAAAAAAAGCCAAAACAAAACAAGAAACAAACCTCTCTGAAAACTGACTTTCAGTAGGGCTCTTACGGTCACCAGTTAAGATTAAATAACACACCATTAAACGAAAACTCAACAAAAAGACTCAAAATAAAGGTAACATTTGCAATTTGTTTTCACTCCTATCTTTGCTAAAATAATTATTACCTCTCTCTCCAAGATAAGCAAAGGCAGGAGGAGGGGGGATGGAAATAAATTCCATGAGACACCTAAGCTTCTCCAAATAGACTGTTTTCAACAACTGATTCAATCTCACCTTTAAATTAGGAAGCAAGTCCAATGGTTTACTCATGTAACCAATAGAGGGATGGGCTTTTATCTCAAAGATTAAGGTAAACTGTAAAGGGCAAGCCCTAAAAAGAAGAATTTCCCAAGATGGTATTTCATGCCTAATTTTAGAAGCTGTGAGCTTTTACCAGAGTAAATGCTCATAAAAGGGTACTACTGTTTTCTGCTTTATCGCAGCTCAGACCGATCCACTTCTACTGGCCACATTATATTACTCATTGAGGATATATTTTCAAATAGAGACTCTCATGTCAGCACAGCCATTAGCACATATACGAAGAGGACAAATTAGCAAAATGGTTTTGGAGGGAAAAGGATGGAGGACAATGCTCAAGATATATTATTATGAACAATGAAACTCATAATTCAAGGAGGGACATGCTAAAAATAAGTATTTTCAGCCTGTAGGAATGCACCAGCAATGCTGTGTGGTTCACAAGGCAGTCCTGGTGCATGCAACCCCTCATGCTATTCTAGGAACATACTGCTGGAGCAGTACAGCAGCCCTGAAATAGTTGTAGCTAACTTCAGCTCACACTAATGTCCCTATCTGTCACACGGCAGGGGGATCTCAGTGCCAGAAGGAATCACTGTCAATTCAGATGCCAGAACCTGAGGCATCAATTTACAGCCCCTGTTCCTCTTATGACCCAGTGAGAAAGCAACACTGTTCACACAATTACTCATTACTATCAACTACGGGAAGATTAAGCTATATAACCTACACAAACAATCTTAGCCATTCTTCTTTAGTGCTGACATATATATTTATAGAGTGGTTTGGGTTGTGGTTTTTTTTGGTTGTTGTGTTTTGTTTTTTGTTTTTTTTTTTTTAAACCTGGCATTCTAAAAAAATTTACACTCAATTTTCACCCGAGAAAGCCACTGGAAGTTTACTACCAAGACAGTTTACAGAGTAAGTTCTACAGTAAATACAGTTAATGGCTGTGTCATAGGACTTGTAAATTTACTTAGGAGTTATGTGAGGTAAAAAAGTTCTGTATATTCACTCCTATGGACAGGTCTTTGTCTTCCTAACTATTGTTTGTTTTAAATATGCAGTGTTTATGCTAGGTAAATCTTCACTTAGGGAAGAGGGGAACAATCAGCCAGTGTTGTAGGCACAGACCTCAATTCAGAAAGAATTTATCTACTGCTGCGTCTGCAGTGACAAGAAGTGTCCTCTCCTTCACAAGTCACCACAAAAGAGGATTTGAAAGAACAAGGTTGAAGACAAACTTTTTTTTTTTCATTTGTCTGTAGATAACATAGCCAGACATTGTGACTTACAGAACTAAAAATAATTTTGACAATCATCCACTATGCACTTCTTTTATGAGTAAACATGAAATCATTATCTTCAAATATTAAAGGAATTGATATGATCATCACAACAAATAAAGAAATAAAACTAACCTGACTGAATACTCACATTGTGCCACATAATTAAAATACCTAAAACTACTGAAATGAGTTTTGAATAGTATCTGAAATTAGATACTATTCAATATATTCATCAACGAC
>NW_010108762.1:0-23812 GCF_000699245.1 Pterocles gutturalis
TCTATGATTCTATGATTCTATGAATTAATTAACAACTAAGCAGTGCAGTCAGTGCCCAAGGCTCAAGCTGGGCTGCTGGAGCCCCTTTGCTTGTCAGTTCAGGTTTGGCAGACCCAGTCTGAAGTCAGGCCAGGCTGTGAAGGGTTGGGTCCCCCAGTCCACCTGCACAAGTCTGGTGGCCCCATGTGGAGCTGCTCTTATACTCTGCTGAGAGTGGCATTTACCCATCCACAAGCCCCAGGTGGGAAGTAGAATCACAACAGCCAGAAAAAGTGGCAGCCTCAAGTGAGACTGTCAGAAAGCCATAAGAGATAGCAGGCACCTCTCTGGAGAGAAAGAGAGAAAACTGCTGCTGTTATAATGCTCCGGGAATTAGTTACTGTTGACTTATTTATCAGTCTAATTAATTTCTTGTCTTTAATAGAACTGTTGCTTATTAGCCATTTTATTCATGTATGTGAGTGGGAAGAGTAGCTCCTTCAGTGCAATAAAGCTTAGCACAACTTTCCCAGATTCCTGGCCTGGGTTTTGAGAAGGGATTTTTGTAATAATCTGCTTAGATTTGAACTGGCCTTTTGTCTCTGCCTCTTGAAAGCAGAGAGGAGCCAGGACTTCTCAGAGAGTCATAACCCTTTCGCCATCCATCTTAACCCAAAATATGCTTATGGCCAAGAGCTGCAGGGCTGATGTCACACACCCCAGAGCTGAGGAACTGTCCCACCTGGTCCCATCTTACCTACCAGCATCTCCCTCAGGGGACTAAGAAGCAACCCAGAGCTGGCAGGTGGCAGAGGTCTTCACGAGAGGCCCACTGCTCTGTGTCATGGCCAGGATGTGAAGGAGAATGATTGAGAAATCAGTCCCAGAAAGCGAACTGGCATCTTCCCTCCCTTGACAGGGAATTGCTCAGCTTGGAGGAATCTATAATGGCTCTCACCCAGGGCTCTTCTCACCACCTCAGTCATTTCACTTCTGATCCCCACAAACAAAATTTCTTCAGACAATGTCCTAGTCCTACATTTTCACTCAGTCTCTCCAGTTCTTCCCATGTCCCCTGCCATACTGGTCCCTGCCTTGGGTGGAAAATTATTGTTTTAGCTTTGGCTCGTCAAGGGACTATCAACTGGTCCTTCACTTTGAATCAGTGTAAGAATTCACTGATGTGTAAATTCAGCCCATCAGCTCTCCAATAAGACCTTCAAATAGCTGTTGCCAATGTCTGGTAATCCAGACCAATGAGAAACTTGGAAATGTGCCAGTGCCCTGAGTCTAAAATCTCTTAGGTACATGACCAGCATGTCCTGCTCACATAATCAAAGACACAGTGATGGCTGGATGTGGGATTGATGAGGGATATACTTGCAGGGACCTGGGAGTTTAGTGGTGAATTTAGCCTCTTCCCCTCTGTTGTAACACACAGGGGAGGGTCCTGTGGCCAGAGCTCAGAGACACTGGACAACTACAAATGCACTGCAGTCCTGTGTCCTGACCCAGCTCATCACCAAGTCCCTGCTGGGATTTCCTGTCCTTCTTGGGTAACCCAGAACACCTGCTTGTGTAGTCACTCCATGCTTACATTTTTTTTCCCTAAAATAATTCAGGTTAAGGAAAAGCTCGACTGTTTGTTTTTTTTTTTTTCCTATGGTTAATCGCCTAGGTGAGAAGATTTTGACAAAATCTCCCAGGTTCCCATTGACTTTCTTGCAGTATGGTTCATTTTCAATGTGAAAGAGAAATACAAAACCTGGCATGCCCTCCTGGAAATGTTACCAGCCCCTCTCTGCTCTGCACTGCCTAGCTAAGGACTGCAAAGGGGTTCATCAACCAGTTGAGGGTCTGTCCCTGTTGCAGTTAGGTCTCTGCCCGCAGTTCTGCCATTCACTTCATACCTCTGTGCTGCTTCACTCCAGTGCTGTTCAGCAGTCCATACCTTGGTTGTTCTCTACAGATACTTTGCAGCACTGCATGCTGCCTTGTTAAGGATAAATTATGTTTTCTGGTCGTTTTTTTCAAGCACCAGAAGGTTTTTGTGCACATAGCACATAAATTAAACATTATTAATGCTATTACTATGATTGCATGTTCCGGTTCCCAGGCTTATTTTAATGATGTACATTATGAAAAAGCCATGTTGGCATAACAATGAAAAATATGCTGCTCTCCATGGCATTTCATTTTATAGATTGACAAGAGAAGTTTATGATGATGACTAATTTCACGATAAGATCATGTCACTTACTGCCTGCCATAAACGAAATGTCATACGTAGTCACCTATTCTACATTCTTGAATTCATTCTAATTACTGTCCTTAAATGAACGACTGTGACTAAAATACCCTGCAGATAACAGGACTCTCTTTGCCTTTATCCTTTAATGCATGCCAAATCTGTGCAGCACAGGCTAAGACTTGACCTTAGATGAATATAAATTCTGGTTTGGCTGTCAATTACACCCCATTGTCTTTCAGTGTATGAAACTGTATCTATTGGGGGACATTGTGCACCCAACCTATTCCCTCCTATTGGGTTCATTTCATAATGCCTCATAGCTGCAGAGTTCTCAATTTAATCTAGACATTTCCTTTCCAGTTGATTTACTAAGGTTTCAACTATACACACAGATGATTGAATAAAGTAACATAAATCTCCCAATGATTAGAAAATTTGATCATTTATTACATGGACAATCAGTTTATTTAAAAACATAATTAGTTTGTACCTCAGGAAACCTTTTCCCAGTTGTGATAAACTATAAATAATTACTGGCTCTCCTTCAGTGAAATTAAAAGCCACACAATGCTGCTACTAGGAATGTGTGATTTGCCGGAGAAAAGGGATTCTGTTTTCCCTCTGTATTTTCAGCAGATCGATTTTTCTTTCTTCTCATTCCTTAAGAGGAAGAGAGAAATAAAACAGATAGATTTTAGGGGAGATTGACAAAGATAGCATAATGTAACCAGAATTACTGGGGATTGTGGGAATCTACTTCACAGTCCTCCTGCTAATAAAATGAAAGACAAAATCTTCAGTGATGATAGGAGGTGTTAATGGCTGTGCCAAAAGCAGACTGGCCAGCTTTCCTGATTGCACAAGCTGCGTCCTAAAAGCTTCCCTGGCCGAGAGCCACAAGTCATATCACACACTTTTTGAAGCTGGAGCAGAAGGAACAGTTTGCAGGTGGGAGCTGACAGTGTCTGCCTTAGAAGAAGAGTTTTTTGGGTGTTGATGGATGTGTGCTGCTGGGTTGCAGGGGGACTCAGTGACACTGGACTCAGGAATCTCTGATGGCTCACAGCTTCCAGCATACTCTAAAAGTCAGGGATATGCAGAGAATCATGGAATCATAGAATGGTTTGGGTTGGAAGGGATCTTTAAATGTCTTCTAGTCCAACCCCCCTGCCATGAGCAGGGACATCTTCAACTAGATCAGGTTGCTCAAAGCCCCATCCAGCCTAACCTTGAATGTTTCCAGGGATGGAGCTTCTACAACCTCTCTGAGCAACCTGTTGCTCTTAAAGATGCATGGCAGCATCTTATAGACAAACACTCCTCTACTATCAGCCATGCAATGCAGCCCTGGCATACAACTTGCACTTGAATAGCACGAAGCCCAAATATAGCTCTGGAACATGGTCTGGCAACTATGTTGTAGGGGCTACTGTTTGAACTGAATATCATTACTTCTTTTCTCACAGGTCTGCATGGCTAACAGAGATATATGGATGACTTTGTGTAGTCTGATCTCAGGTGGGATAAATTCAATATCAGTTTGTCTGGAACAATGGTTCCAGATGCTGGTTCTGTCACCTGCCTCATCTGCATCCTTCCTTACATGAGAACTTTCTGCTCTGGAAGGCTGTCCTCAGCCCCATCACAAAGATGTCATCTTCCTGGCTTTCCACTGTAGTTCACTCTTTTGTAAAATGGGAGTAACAATTACTTACTTGCCAAGGACTTCTGGGGCATTCACACATTCATGCTTCTAAAGCTTTCCAGGATCCTTACCAAGCAGTAATGTCAGGCATCATTATTCACATAAATTGTTTTGAGTCCAATCTCCAATTCTGGAGGAGTCCGTGCTTTGTCTTGCTGCAGTGCCAATAACAATGAAATTCACTTTCTGGTCACATAATATGCAGGTTCTGAATTTAACAACTAATTTATATATGTGCAAATAATAAGCTTCTCTTGATGGTCACCTGCTTGCTGGAAGTTACTGGCGGAGCTAGATTATATGTTGCAGATGAACAACACAAGCACTATATTTACACTGATGAAGACATTATTTGTTTGTATTTGTTTCAGGCATCTCCATTCAGCTCCTAAATACTGTGGGTTCTGCTACCAGCAGAGCAATCTCCTTATCAAAAACAATCAGTCATTCACTACAATCTGCTTTCACCCTTAGCATTTATTCTGTTCTTAATCACCATACTGTCAGCTTTGTCCTTGGAGGATAAATTGCATCGTTCCACAATATACTTATAAAACACTGAAATATTAAACTCCTGATAAACAAAGTCATGTGTATAACAAGAAGAAAGTGAGGAGTAGGAGAGGGGAGGGAAGAGCGCAGACTAGCAAGCTCTCAAGCCTTTCAGTCATCTCCAGGAGCTAATGGTCAGGGGTTGCCTGGCAGGGAGTTAGGAGGAAGGGAGAGAAGACTTGTTCAGTCGATGTGAAGTGTTTAAGACCTGAGTCCAGGTCCACTCAAATCAACAAAAAGGTTTCCCTGGAAAGCCATAAGTTTGGATTAAACTCTTGGTTTCAGGGAAAATCAACTTTTTATCAGCTCTTACAGCTGGACTGATTCAGGAACAAGAAGGTCAAGTGACTTTCGGGAGGTGACATGGTGATGGAGTGCCTCATTTCAGTTTAAACCTAGAACTATTCTGGTTGTCATATCTATCTACCTACCCAGGCATTTATAAAGCATCCATCATTGTGGTACGTCAGCGCTTACACAGTCACTTAAGCAGATGACCCTCTGAAAACGTATTCTCCCATCACAGCCTCATACTTGCTGACTGGAGAGGGAGCTATTCCTTTTCATCTTCCTCCTTCTGTCTCCAAGGTACTGAAGAAAACCTTTTTTTTTCTTCCCCATTGCTATGGAGAGGAGAATCACACTATCCAGGCCTGATAACTACTAGCTCCCTAGCTGTGCAAGACAAACATTGCTAATAAAAATATGCCTTATAATTTAAAAATAATGTTCTTTGCTAATTAGAAATACTAAATAGCAGCAGAGCACCTCCCTCTTTTTGCTAATAGATTTATTATATCTTATTTCTTATTTACTATTTGTCTTTATCTGGAATAATTAAAATAAATGAACACATGGTTATTCTGTCCAAATATGTTCTTTATTTGCAGCCACCCCAAATAACATTTGATATATCTCCTACTCCCAGCTGTTATGTCTCAGACCTGTATCCTCAGCTTTGGCAAGGAAAGGAAATCCTGTCAAGCCTTTGGCAATATCTAGCTTTATAACCTGACATACCTTTGCTCGTGCTTATTCTGAGGGAGGGCAATGCATATCTCAAAAAACTTGTTAGAAATCAGTGTGCAAAAAGGGTTTTGGAAAACACCTAGTAAGTGAACTAAAGAAGGCTTTGTGTGAAACTCAGATAGCTCAGTGCAGAACCAGTGTCAGAAGAAAATTGTGTGGTGGAGGTGGGATTAAAGAGGAATTTTTCTTCTAAAATATGACAACCCACCTACAATCATTCACCACCTTATTATTAAAAAAGATAATAGAGATAACACACAGAAGACACATTCTATAGTCATTTGACTGCAGTCATACCAAGAATCAAAAACAGATTACTACCCTTTAGGTCTGTTGTATGTTTTAGTAAACTACATCCTTTGAATATGACTAAGTGGGTTTTCTTTTAATTAATTCCAACTTTTTCTGTATTTTTTTTCATCTCTTTTCTTCTACTTGAATATCTTCACTTTGTCCTGGATATACCTAAGGGATCTAATTTATGTAAACTACCCAATTATCCTTCAGCTGCTCTCTGTCCCAGTTGCAGTTTATAAATGAATCTGAATCCAGGAGAGGGTGTGTAATTACATAAATAATCAGAAAATGAAAATAAAGAAAACCCATAATATTTCTTTTATTATTATCGTGTCCTAGAAAGTTAACTTTGCTACAAGCAAAGCCTTACAAAACTAGAAATCTATCCTGGCTTGTCTCACCTCGGCTTCACATCAATTTCAAAAGCACTCACCATGTATTGAAGGGCACAGGTAGCCATTTCAAGCTTATGCCCGATAACATTCATAAATAGGGTCTTCCTAGCAAGAAGCGGGGCATCATGTCATAAAACTTTAAAATGGAAAGAAGTGAAAAGGTAGGCATCTTAATTGGAATGACTGGATATTTATATTGCTAACGTCAGAAAAAGGGAAGACAAGGCATTGAAGGGCAAGGAAATTTGTAGATCGTGAAAGGCTTAAAACATTATGTTGGGCTGTCTTAGGGCATGTTTAGATGACCCAGTCACAGCTGATGAGAAACAGAGTAAGTTCTTTGTGTACATCCAGGAGAAGACACTATTCTGGTGACTCATGCTCCAGGGTTTCTAGACCTTCCTAATCCTCTCATGTCCTCAACATTCAGTGCAAATTACGCTTGAATAATCAGTCTCTCAGAAAGTTGTGGCCAGGCAACTGCTGTGCAAAACAGAGGCTGCCTTGTAAGGTTGAACCTGAGGTCTGTGCGTTGTACCGTGTCTCCAACAGACAAGAAGTTTCAGAGTAAGCCATTAAGATATTGCAGTAGTCAGGTATCAGATAATCTTTTTCTCCTCCCCTTCCTCTTCTCATTTGAGGTGTATAAGAGTTGATAATCAAGTCTGAAGCATGTGGTTTAATGTTCCCTCCAGAATGTGCATAATTAACTATGGTAATTCTAACACCCACAAAAACATTCTGGTTAGTTTCTGGTCTCAAATCTTCCTTTGACAAGAAGCTCCACAGCTGACTTGATTCAGTGAATAACTATTTCTTTTAAGTGCTCTTGAGGCTCCCACCTTTTAATATTATTGAATGTCCCATTTTTTCAACCTGTTCTCTCTATAACATTAATGATCCCATTATACATTTTTTGACCTCTTCTTCACCTCCTCTATAAGGACTTTAATAATGTCCTTATAAATTGTTCAGATGACTTATTTTCAGGCTATCGACTGTTCATGAAGTGTTTACCTCTACTCAGACGTTCTCACCTTTCTAAATTTTCAAGGTTTGTTGGTACCAAGGAAAAGGTTTAGTTTGCACTTACTCTCGGGTGTTATTAATGCTACATCTACTTCAAGAGTCACCATCCTGACTCATCTAGTGGCCTTCTTTGATAGAGTGACTGCATCAGTGAACAGGGGAAGTGCTACAGATGTCATCTACCTTAACTTCTGCAAGGCCTTTAATACAGCTGCCATGATGTTCTTACCTCTAAATTGTTGAGATATGGGTTTGATGGATGGACTGTTAGACGGATAAGGAATGGGCTGGATGGCCATGCCCAAAGAGTCAATGGCTCAATGTCTAGGTGAAAACCAGTAGTGAGTGGTGTCCCTCAAGGGCCATGTGGGGACCACTACTGTTTAATATATTCATCATCAACATAAACAGTGGAATGGAGTGCACCCTCAGGAATTCTGCAGATGACATGAAGTTGAGCAGTGTGGTTGATAAGATAGAGGGAAGGGATGCCATCAAGCTTGACAGGCTTGAGGAATGGACCCATGCAAACCTCATTAAGTTCAACAAGGACAAGTGCAAGGTTCTGCACATGGATCAGGGCAATCCCCAGTATCAATACAGATTGTCAGATGAATGGATTGAGAGCAGACCTGCAGAGAAGGACTTGGGAGTACTGATGGATGAAAAATTGGACATGAGACAATTATAATTCCAGCAGCAGCAGACAGCTTTGTTTGGATTTACAAAGATTGTCCTGGCTCTTACCCTCATCCTGTATGTTGTAGTTTTATCTCCTTTTTTCCCAGATTGCTGTGTATTCCATGTATATATGTAATAATGGATACACCCATGGATGTGCTGATGAATCACAAATATAAATGTTTGATGCTACACCACACTGTGTAGATGCACAACCGGAAAATGTGACACCCAACACAGCATTTGTGTGTTCTGCTGCTTGTTTTCCTGCTCACACAGGTTTGCTTTCTCTCTCTCAAGTTCAAAGGATGCTACTCAAACAGCCCCAAAGGAACAGACATATCACTGAATATGTGCTTTGTTCAGCTTTGTGATTATCTGATTTCCCTCTGCCACAGTTCATGCTAGTTAAGCCAAACAAAGACCTAGTGTACCTTGACAGTCGGCTACCATCTGGAGTTCATTCTTGTAATTATTTTCGAACACACACAGTCCTCCTCTGGCAAATAGGTATTCTAAGGCATCACAGGGCATGTTCAATAGTTTATTGTGAAATAAATGTTGAGTTTTGTATCATTCTGAAAATGATATTTTCGTCATCATAAGTAATCAATCCTGATATAGAAAAAGTGTGAATGTATGTGAGTGTGTGTGGTATGGACATATAATTACATGGCTGCCCACCTGCAAGCTGGGAATTACAGATGACAGTCATGGAAGACTGATTTTTCATCCTAATAGCATAGAGAGTGTCTTTTAATTGCAATTGTGTGCCAATTCTTTGCAGGAACTGCATCTGGTAAATGAAATTAAAGGCATTCAGACTGTGAAAGGAATTGCAGTGCAAATGCATTAGCATCAAGACTTATTTGCATCTAGATACATATTCTGATTGCATATTTTATAGGTGAGCAGAGAACACAGTGATGGGTTTTTATGTGGATGCACAGTGAACTGGTATTTCCCAGGCAGAATTTGGAAATTGATGTACCAGATGTAATCATATGCTTTTCTGGCTGACACTCAAGGAATGTAGGCTTGCTGGGTCTTATTTCCAAAAGTAACTAAGCAAATTAGAAGTCCATGATCAAAAGGGCATTAAAAACTAGATTTGCAAAGGAACTCAGATAGCTAGTGAGATTTACAAAACTTGGAGATAAATTAGGAACCAAAGTTGGTTTTCAACACCTTGATAAATTGTTCATTTAGTTGATCTCCAGTAGGTGACTGTCTGCATATTTAGATGCTTGAATATCCTTGAAAATCTAGCCCTACATATAGAAAACTTCATCAAGACTTCAATTCATTGGAATGAGAAAACAGTTATTTTCTACTTAGGAGCTTTTGATAATTACCTGTCCTCTGTCATCCTTATTTACTAGTTAATGAAGGACTATCCTAAGCATTGGACAGGTGGGAGTCATTTAATGTGGTGTTAGACATTTCCACCGTAGGTTTCACCAGCAGTCAGTCCCCACTCCAATGGAAAGTAAAAAGCACTATCAGGACATGATTTGTTTGACCTGTATTAGATACCTACTTAAAAATGAGGTGAATCATGCTTAGAGGTGCTTCTTTCTCTCCAGTTCTCTACAACAAAATCAAGAGAAGCAGCTCAGATGTAGATGTCTAGATTAAGGATACAACATCGGGAGAAGTACAGCCAGCAGATCCAGGGAAGTTATTATTATTCCCTTCTACTTGGCAATGGAATACTGCATCCAGTTCAAGAGGGATGGGGAGACACTGGAGAGGGTCCAGAAAGGTGCTACCAAAACGGTCAAGGACATAGAGTGGATGAATCCCAAGGGGAGGTTGTGGGAGATGACTTTATTTAGCCTGGGGAAGAGAAGGTTAAGGAGAGATACCACAGCACCTGACAGCTACTCAAAATGCAGTTGTAAAGGTGACAGCACTAAACTCTTCTCTCTACTGACTGATGAGGTAACAAGAGACGGCAGCCACAAACTCCAGTGTGGGACGTTCATACTGGACTTCAGTGAAACACTTTTCAGTGGGGGGATTGTTTAGCAAAGGAACAAGGTGTCCAGAGGTGTGATGAAAACCTCCATCCTTGGAAGTGTTCAAGGCTTGGTTAGACAGAGCCCTGGCTGACCTGGCCTGGTGATGAGTGAGTCCCACTTTGGTGAAAGGTTGGCTTAGAGACCTCTAGGTCTTGCCACCAACATTTCTGTAGTAGATATCCTTCTTAGAAGACTAAGGGAACGAAATCCTACACTACATCAGTCTGAGAAACAGTCCGAATTTTGTGGTGTTTGTGACTTTTCTCAAATACTTGCACTAATTTTGTCCCTGGGTCTTTATTCTCTCTTGATAATTCACACTCGATCATTTGCATTTTCAAATCCCCTTGCACCCAGAGGGATATTGTTCCTTCAACCCAACAATGATTTGAGACAGATATGAAGAAACCAAATAGAGATTCCCACAAGAAATATTTTTTTTTTTTCTCCTGCAATGATGAGAAATGCAGGGGTGGCTCTTACCTTAGGGACAGTTTGGCCCATCCCCACCAGAACTTTATAAATCTCACTGGCATCTTTCTTTATACTTCTATTTTAACTGTGGTATGCAGTGGTAGCATAATGCAACAGGAACTCTTCTTGTGTTCAGCTGGAGCTGCCATATGGAAACTTGTTAAAACATGTAACAACTTTCCATAGTTTTTTTTTTTTAACTAACACTGAAAGGTGGGAAGTAGTTCTTATCTATTCACGCACTTGTATGGTAGACCTCTGTAGGGATTTTGCTGGCTGTCCCCAAGCTTGCGGAGATGGGCATATATCAGCTTGGACTGAGAGTGATAAGTAATGTGTAAGAGAGAGATTAAAGGGTTATTTACAAGGTAATGGAAATTTTTCTGTTTTCTGAAGTACAATAACTAATTATTTTAATCTAGCTACTATTGACTTGATAATAAATAACCTGCACCATTCTTTATTTGTATTATATTGTTTTCTTAAATCTCCCTTGTGTTATACACATGTATACATACATAAAAGCCTACTAAGAAATTTTATGTTGATGTTCCCACTAGTCATAGTGCATTACAGCTCCCACCAGAGAAATGTGAAAACCAGATTACTTTTTAAACTGATCAAAATCCAGAAATAAAATGTCTTCAAACACTGGGGATACATTTGCAAGGATTGAGCTTGTAAGCTTTGTTACAGATTCTTAGATAAATATAAAACTCTGAAACCTTTCTCTTCACTATTACAAGGAGCTGTGAAATTTTGACTTCTTTTAAGCCAGTAATTGCAATGAGGTGTGTGTATGGGAGCTGGATAGAAATGTCACACTGAAAAGATGAACAGCTAAAATGGAAGCTTCCTTAGATCCTAAATATTTTATTTCTACTCATGAGGATAGCTTAAGTGCTCATCATTTAAAGTTATTCCATCTCTGAGGTCATGGTAATTTTGGCAGTGCAGGAGCTCAGGAGCTTTCTGCTCATGTTTTAAAATAAAGTTTCTTTGTGAAAGAGAAGGATCAAGCTAAAACAAGCCCTACAGCAAAAGCTGGGTAGAGAACAGTGGGTGGAGTGAAATCACATGAGAGGGGAAAGACTAAGCACAAAAGGTAATACCACTGTTTTACAGTTCTTCCTCTCCTTGTCTCTGTTTCCCACAATTTTACTAATTCACTTGAACCGAACAAAGAGGATGCTCAGAAATTGATATACTGGGAATCTCTAGGGTCTATAGTCCCATTCCAGTGAACGCTGCTCTGTGCAGCAGTCTCGCAGTCACACACTGGAGCAGAAGACAAGCAGCCTTCCCTTCCACAACTCCCACCTGTACCCATGCTTTTTGGAAATATAAGTGAATACTTAAGCTTTATATACTTTGTGGACATATGAAAGGTTACGTCTCACGGATGATTGGCAAAAAATAAGGACCTTTGAATACGGTGCACAAACCACTGCAGAATGACATCATTTGAAGGATGAATTCATAACCCAAATATCTTGAGGCCCCAACTACAAGTGGAAACAGAAACAAGTTTCCAGAAGGCCACTTGCAGCTTGTTTCAACTAAAATATAGAGAATGGAGTAAATCTTTCTAACCCTGACACTCTGTCGCTCTAGTGAAAAGATTTACTGAGTCACAGGGCAGTTAATTTATCATCCAAAGTCCCTCTCTACTTTAATTCTTATGGGCTGAATTGTGATCAGCAGAACCACAATTTTGGAGCACCATGTTTATAAGGAAAAAGAACTGTTTACCATGCCCAAGATGGCTATGCCATCTAGCATTTCAGTTTATGTAGAAAACCAGAGCCATGCAACTTCATTATCAGAAATATTTTCTGGTTTTCTTTTCTTGCTGTATTATAACAGCATAGTAACATGAATGAGACAGAGATCCCAGCATGACTGGGAAAATACCTTCTAAGATGCAGGAATCTCAGCTTGGTATCTGGGGTAAATATCCATGTATACATGGCACGGTAAAATACTCAGTGCAGTTTTTAGAAATGGTACCAGAAGCAGTCTTGCTTCGCTAGTGTTGGAGCAAACTAGCCCTGGTGAGAGCAGAGGTCAGTTCTCTGAAGAATAAGGCCACAGTCCCCAGCCATGCTGCTTCCCAATCCAACCCCAACATGGTCCTGTAGAGCAGGTGTGAATGACTCGCTCTCATTATGCAGCTGGGGAGCAATGCAGGCATTAAGTCCTGGCTTCACTGAAATCCCTGGCAGGTTGAAGGGAGGATTTTTAATTGACATCAGTACATCCAGAATTTCACACCATCTAATTTTCAGACACTTCTGGTTACAAAGGCAGGACTCAGCCCAGCTGTAAAAAGAGACAAGTCACACAGAAAAAATGGAAATCAGCGAAATTGTGTTCATCTGCACCAGCTCTGAATTTTGCTTTTGGATTTTCCCAGTTCAAAAAAATGTAACGACCAGAGAGTTTGTGAATTTTATCTTCCATGAGGCAGAAACTAATATGTAGCATGAATTAATCCATAAAGCAATCATACCTTTACTTCTGTAAAACACCATATGCAAGTGTGAGTGTGAAAGAGAATGTATAAGCATGTGTCTCCCCCAGCTAGATACTTGTATTTAGCAGCCTAGCAGCTGGAAAAAATCAATTTGTATGCAATGACCACCTCATATCTCCTAAATTCATAAGAGTTCTGGGACTGAGGATTCATATTGATTTTTTGGTACTATTTTAGGTTTTATTCCTAGGAATTGATTTCAGCAGTCATTTAGTACTATATATCAGTAAAATGGAGTAAAATCTACACAAGCAGTTCTTCTTTAACACAAATTAGCTCTAATATTTCTCCTTGATTAAGTATGACAGATATGCAGTTTTACTGTTTGCCATCATGTAAGGGAGAAATCTATTATAGGCTTTATGACTTATAAGAAATGAGAAAATGCCATTAATTCCTGGACTCCTGGATGATTAATACATGAAGTTCTGCACAGAATCAAATTAAATTAAGAAAAGGTGCATTTTGTATAACTGGTCATATTGTAATGGTTGAAAAATATGCACTGCAACACGCTGCGGTACCCTGCAGTACATACGGACAGCATAGGGGCCAGCAATGAACGTATCTGCCTGGTATAGAGAACATCTCCTGAATTTGTACTCTCAAACTATAGGTATTTACAGAGGACACTAAAACTGAAGAAATGGCAGGCTCTCTGAATGAACCAGAAGAGGAACTTGAGCAAATATGAATATCCTTTCTGATAAGAAGTACTGCAACCCAGTACCAGTATTTACCCTAGCTCATCAAGATGATCCCTCTGAATTTCCAAAGGGATTCAGAATTCAGTGTTAGAATCTGAAGCCTAATGATTGCAGCTGTGATCTAAAACCAAAACTGAATTTTTTTTTAATGCTTCTAAGAAGACCAAAGGAGACCTGTTAGTGTATGCTTGTGAATTTCTGAAAATGAGGTGATTTTAGGGTGTTTCAAGACACACTAACCAGAAGTTAACACTAGCTTAAGTCCATTGGAGGACATGAACACCTAGAGAAAGTCCAACTGCATTTTTCTACTTAAAATTAAAAAAAAAATAAAATTGAAGTCCACTTAGCTAGAGTGTCATTCTGGGGGCAAAAATCTGGTCATACATAGATAGCTGTAGTGTAGAAATCTCCACCTCAGCTAGTCACGCCGAGCTCTTTCTGTAGTCTTCGAAGGAACAACTCTTCATGGAGAAATCTAAGCATCAGTTGCTCTAGAGAGTCCTACATCTCTCCATTGATTATGAGGTGGACATCAGGTAGCTAGTTGAGATGGAGACACATGAGATGAGATCTGCAAGTGCCTTATTTGTTATAACTGAATTTCTCTAAACTCCTGAACATCTGTTACTGCCATACCCAGAAATTCTTCAATTCTATTAGTGCTAGACATTGAGTACTTCTAATCCTGGACAGAATTCATGATAGGTGTACAGTTCATTAGAGAGACACTCGAATTTAGATAACTATATGTGCACCATTATAGACAACAGACATCTAGTCAACAGCAGAGCTCAAAGAACGATTCAGTCATCCCCTAGAAAGAAGAGGTATAATAGTTGCCTACCCATAGATATTTAGCATCTTCTTAAGCAGTGGGGAGTAACCATCTGACCTCCAGCTGTCACTCCTGAAAGGCGAGGCCTTCCTGCTGTCCTGTATCTTATCTGCCAGCCCTGTGCAGATGTCTTGGATACCCTAGGGCATCATAAGTGGCATTAGCCACTACTGTTTAAGTAAATGAATCCCAAGCTCATAAATCTAGGGTGAACTAAACCACGTGCTGTACAGGATGACAACTAATCTGTGAGAATGATGTCAGTCATTTAAGTTCTCTTGATCTTTTGAGGTCTTAAGTTTAAATACTGTCACAAAAGGGAGGCATCATCCACTGCTTAGGCTTCTTTTATACATTCTACCTCCTCAGGTTTCATGTTGCCTTTATGCACGCATAATCCTTCCCAGGCTGGAATAAACCAGGAACATTTGATGGCTTCGATAAGGATGGACCAAATAATTGATAACAGTCTGACCACCCCTGAGTAAGCACAGCAGGAAGCTGCTTCCCTCCCAATTAGGACCAGTGTTTAGCAGAGATGTCATTAAGCATTGGAACAGTTTCCTAAGAGACACAGTGATCCACTGTAATTTCTAGCACCTTTATGCACAGGCTGAACTGACCTTTTTTCTTAAAAATGTGCCTAGTTCAACAAGACATGAAGGGCTTGATGCAGGAATTATTAGGTGGCATTCAGTGTGTCATGCAGGAGGTCAGACTAGATAATCATAACGGCTCCATCCCACCTTAACAGTCTCTGAAATCTATGAGCAGCTCATGGGTAAGAATCAAGTTAAAATATACAGATGGCTGTGAGCAGAAGTTACTCTCTGACCTTCAGCTCTGTGTGAGCCATGCATCAGAGTTATTGCAAAATTCATCATAGTACAAGACTAAAATATTAGGGTGGGACGACACTGTGTCTTGATTAAACCACCAGAAAAGCCATAAATTGCCTGCTTCCCCCTATAACAGAAACTGTTGTGCTTTTTTCTTTTTTTTTGACCCAGATCTGATAGTAAATACACCGCAGCAGATGCAAAAACTATTTCCCTCTTTCTTACTTCCTGTTTCATTACAGGTGAGAAACTGGGAGCACTGGAATCCAATACCATTTGCCCAGAGGCAACACTTTACTCAGCTACTGAGTGAAATGTCACCTCACATCAGCTCACATATCAACCTCAGCTGAAAGAAAACTCCTTCACTGAGAAGCTGTTCATACATTTCCCCAAGTATTCAAGTTTTATCTTCCCTGAGAAAGTTATTAGTGGTCCAAAATGCATTGTATTCATAAGAGTCCATCTATTAAATGACACTGATATGCCAAACTGGTTTCCACATAACCCTATCCTCCTCCTCATAATTATTCATATTAATCTTGTTCCAGTCCCTAAGAACCTGGTACTGAACCAGGAGCTCACAGTGCCAGGTGCTGTAGAAACACAGGATATAAAGATATCTCCAAGGTACTCAGAACTGGCAACAAGAGTCAATAGAGGATGCAAAAAAAAAGTATTGGTAAATAGGAAGAAGAAATTATCATGGCTGTGGCCAGGTGGTTGGGGCACATCAGTAGCCAGTGTGAAGTTATTGTGGGCCTAATGGGAAAGAAGAGATTATAAAGGCATAGGAAAGGGGTGCTGGAGGCACACTACTTTATTACGCCATGACTGCCCCCAAACACAAGGGACAACAGGGATAAATGTATGAAAACACATACTTGAAAGGTATCCAGGTGACAAAAAGATGCTTGCAGCAGGGGAGGGTCTGGTGATAACTGAGATGGGATGTAGAACTGACCTTTCAACGTAAGGGTGAAAGTAGTCCATTAAAGAAGTTAGAAAAGAAGGAGAGTAGGCTAGGTTTGCTGTAGTACTGGAAAGAAGTCTGTCAAGGATTTAAAAAAAGAGAATGTCATGGTCAATGATAGGAAAATTATGTCTTTTTTAACTCCACAGTGACTGGATGCCTGCAGGGCAAGACCATATCTAGCAGAGCACAGAGAAAGGAAGGACAATGATAGAGAAAAAAGATGGAAACTGCCCAAAGGAGTTTCATTTATGAAGACACCTTCACACAACTAATGAAATGTTTCTGCATCCAAACATTGATTATTTTCCATTGATCTGTTCCTAAATCCTGGCACTTCTGTTTCTTCTATTTATAGTTATTCTGGGAGCACAAAGCAGGCACACAGAGAAATAGCTTGAGCTCTGTATCACAGGCACAGTCTGAACCCTCGTCCATTACTCTACCCTGTAAGTTTTACAAGAGGGAGGAATTCTGCCTGAAACAACTGCTCTGGATCCCTCTCCTGCTGTGAAGTATTCTGAACCTTCCCAGAGAGGTGATCACAGCAAAGAGTATATTTATGAGCAAAAAAGTGCTAAAGGCTGGGTTAATTCTTTGCTATGGATAAGAGGGTCTCCAAAGCCAGAGTTTGCCTCTGTCTCCGAAAGCTGTCTCAGAGCAGCTGAAGATCTGACACGTTGCTCTAGCTTTGTGCAATTTCATACACTTCTCTTGGGATTAAGTCTTTTGCATTCAGCAAAGCTTCTTACTGTCTCTTCTGTTGCTCCCTGGTTTACTCCTCACTTTATTTTAGATTCATTTTACCAATGGATTTTGACTTTCTGAAGTTCATTTTGTCATAGCGTAATGTCTTCTTTCTTCCAGGCTGCCTTCCAACCACTGCTTGTTGAAATTGGCTTCTAAATTTTAATTAAAGGAACATTTTGTTTGGCCCATAAATTAAAATGTTCTGATTTTTTTTTCTGCCCCACTTCAAGCCCCATCAAGACAAACATGAAATACTGAAAACCGCCCAGACATATCCTTCTCTCTTTCCTCTGTGCTCAAGTTACTTCCCCAAGGGAGAGAGCTACTGCCAACAACGTCCCTGCCACAGTCCCATGACCTCCCATTGGAAATACTCTCTCCAAAATGACTGACCTCATGGCAGGGCAGTCACATCAATGAGAGAACATCAGCACATTAACTGAGTGACAACCTGGGATTTACTGTCCTGCTCTTGAACTCCTGGACAGAGAGACAGGAGTGGGCATGCACTGTCATACACTTTTTTCAGTTGAGTTGAAGTTGTGTTAAACATTTGGTCCTGCTCACAGGAGATTAGACATTAGGATAAATCAGCTTGCTGATTTTTAAAAACTTTGTAAGCACCTTGATTTGAAAGAAAACAGGACAAATAGCAACAAAAACACCTCCCCTCATCTTTCCATCCCTCTCTGTTGTGCATCTTCAGCAGTGCGAAAGAGCTTGTGCAAGGAATACAAAAACAGCTAAAAGTTCCACACACAGGATAGCTGGGGCTCAGTGAGCTACCACAGGGAGCTCACCGCCCCCATAGAGGGAAGAATAGTTGGTCTTTGCAGCCCCGGGGCACAGCCTCAGTGGTGCTGCATTGCCCTATTTCACCTCCCAGTTTGCTTCTTGAGGGTTTTATATGTTCCCAAGATAGGGTTTTCTGATGAACACTTGAGCTGCTAGCGATGCTGTCTCAGAATCTATGCCTGTGGTGTCACTTTGTGTCCTTGCTTGGCTCTGCTCTACAGACATCTCATGGCTCTTCCTAATGACCATGCAATGCCGGCAGCAGCCTGAGCTGTGGCCACACAGCCAGGAGGGCTGTATCAAGTGCTGGGATTTGGGGATCTTGGGCACAGGTGGCTGGCCCTGGGGCAGGGTGTGAGGAGGTGACAGATGGGGTTGCAGACAGGGGTTCACATCCACAGTTTTGTAAACTGTATTCACAGCAATAAACCCAGGGACAAAGAAGTGAATGTGGCAGTGTGTGGCTGAATCAAAGCATGGATCTTCCGTATGAAAGAGCAATACTTGTGATTTATTTCAGCAACTAACAGTTTACATCCTGACATAAGGAGGTTAATTAGATCTGCTAATGGACAAAGTTTTGAGCATCCTCAACCCACATTTTCATCACAACCAAGCCATTATCCCTTCTCCTTGCTCTCTTTCTCTCTGGTTTTAAAGTTCTGTCATTTAATACAGAATGTCAGATTCCCTACTCCCTTCAGTGACACTGCAATGGAAAGCAGCCTGGCCCAGTTTATAGAGTATGAACATGTTTGGTAGTCAATGATAACTGAGCAAATTTTAATGCTTTTTTGGGATGAGCCACAACATAGACCAATGAAGGACTTGAAGAGGAGGAAAGGCATGGTTACAGTGAACAGCTGGAAATTGTCATAATGATCAACTGTGTGCAGTTCCACGAGGTTTATCTGTGTGCTTCGGTGAAGAAGCACAACTGGCTCCCAAAGGTATGGCTGAGATAAGATTGTATCTGGAGCTTCAGCTCCGAGCGATGAAGGCTGGGGTGCCACATGACTCACTGCCAGAACTGCATCTTCTGCCAGCCCCGTGAAAACAAGTCCACATTGGGTAGGGTTAAAACCTTCGGAAAACCTGAGTGCCTGTGGTCCCACTAGACTTATTGGACAATGACGAAGGTACCTATTGAGATCAAGGCTCTGTGGCACAATGTCGTTTTAATTTTCAAGGAGCTTCAGAAAACACAACATAATAAATTACAGAATCACAGAATCACAGAATGTTAGAGATTGGAAGGGACCTCGAAAGATCATCTAGTACAATCCCCCTGCCGGAGCAGGACACCTAGATCAGATCACAAAGGAACGCATCCAGGCGGGCTTTGAATGTCTCCAGAGAAGGAGACTCCACAACCTCTCTGGGCAGCCTGTTCCAGTGCTCTGTCACCCTCACTGTAAAGAAGTTTTTCCTCATATTCAAGTGGAACCTCCTATGTTCCAGCTTGAACCCATTGCCCCTTGTCCTATTACTGGACGTCACAGAGAAGAGCCTGGCTCCATCCTCCTGACACTCACCCTTCACGTATTTATAAACATTAATTAGGTCACCCCTCAGTCTCCTCTTTTCCAAACTAAAGAGACCCAGCTCCCTCAGCCTTTCCTCATAAGGGAGATGCTCCATTCCCTTCATCATCTTTGTGGCTCTGCGCTGGACTCTCTCTAGCAGTTCCCTGTCCCTCTTGAACTGAGGGGCCCATACATACATAATTTGTGTCTACTGAATGTGGCCCAGTCCCTGCAGCAAAAAATATGTGATCAGATGAAATGTCATGATGCCCATACAGAACGGGAGTGAAATAAAACTATGCACTTTAATTTTCAGTATTTCTGTGCTTTGCAGCCTCCTGAACTTTCCATATCTTCACAACATTCCAAGGCTGTGCAGTGCTGGGAATCCCGCTGTCTGCACTGCTGTTTGTGCTAGCTCCTGTTGGTGCAAGGGCTTGTGAGACAGGGGCAGAGTCTTCAGGACTGCGAGGATTAGTGATCCCTCAGGGCTCAGGAAGCGGAGATCTCTTTCTGAGTGCTTTGGTGTGAGTATGGAAAGACCTGTGTGTGTGATTCTCATACTGTATGTCTTGTCTCCACATCCAGCTGTAGCTGCTGAAGGCCTGAGGATGGTGGAGGTCTTTTTTCCCTCTTGGAGAAGAAAGTGTACCAGGACATGCAAACGGGAGCACTATGGCTATTGTAAAGCTGTCCACCAAGTTTCAGTGAAGTTCCGTGAGCAGGGATGAGTCACACCTAACCCCACATCAGACTTTAATTAATTCACTCCTTACCAATCTTAGTGTGACATTATAACTCAGCATGCTGGAAATGCTGCCTCGCAAGAAAGTTTTGAGCCTATCAGTCACTGCTCTGTCTGAAGGTCAGCAGATGTTAATTGAATTTTGTCCAGTGTCCCCTTCTCTGTGCAGGATTATCCTAGGCCAGGGTAAAGAAGCTACCATTCCCACAAGCCTCAACTGCAGGTATTTGATATAGCGTTCACAAGAATTGTACAGCTATTTCTGCATCCTTTTATAAGGAACACTTTTTTCTTCCAGGAGATTCTTCCCTACCAGGTTCTGCCTAGGGCTGGATGGAACCAAAGGAAACAAAGGGCAGCAAAAGTATAGTGTTTATACAAGCACAGTAATGTCTTTGAAAGGAATCATTTAAATTGCTGTAAAATGTAATGGGTGCAAGAAAATGCTGTGCATGCGCACATTCACACACATACGCATGCATGTATGGACACATATAAAATCACAAAAGCATTGAGGCTCGAAGCGACCTTTGGAGTTTGTCTAGTCCAACCCTCCTGTTCACAGCATGATTACCTAGAGCTACAGTTACTCAAGAGATTGTCCATCCAGGTTTTGAATGTCCACCACCTCTACGGGCAACCTGTTTACATGTTCAACCACCCTCACAAGAAAAAAAAGTATTTAAATTGAATTTCTTGTGTTTCAGTTTGTGCCCATTGCCTCTTGACCTGTCACTGGGCACCACTGAGAAAGCTGTCTCTGTCCACTTTACTGCCTTCCATGAGGCATTTATGTGTATTGATAAGATCCCCCTGACCTCTTTCTTCTCTAGGCTGAACAGTCCCAGCTCTCCCAGACTCTACACACACCAATTGCTTATTAATTTTTGTGGTGATTTGATGGACTCGCTCCTGTATGTCCATGTCTCTCTTGTTCTGGGGAGCCCAGCACTGAACCTAGCACTGAACCCAGCACTCAAGATGTGCTTCACCAGAGCTGAGTAGAGAGGAAGGATCATTTTCCTTAGTGCCAACACTCTTCCTGGCTCAGGCCAACCATCTAGTCTATCAACCAGTCCTCCTAGTTTTGTGCTGTCTGCAAATTTGCTGAGGTTGTGCGCTGTCCCATTGTACCAGTCATTAATGAGGATATTAAACAATGTTGGCCCCAGTATTGGACCCTGGGGCACACAGCTAGTTACTGGCCTCCAGCTGGACTTCATGCTGCTGATTGGAACCCTCTGAGCCCAGCAGTTGAGACAGTTTTCAGTACCCTTCACTGTTCATTTATCTAGCCCACGCTTCATCAGTTTGTCAATGAGGATGTTATGGGAGAGAGTGTCAAAAGTCTTGCTAAAGTAAAAATAAACAACATCCACTGCTCTCTCCTCATCCACTGAGCAAGTCGTGTCCCTGTAAAACACTATCAGGCTGGTCAAGCCTGATTGATTTACCCTCTGTAAATCCATGCTGACTACCCCCAGTCACCTTCTTGTCCTTGAGAGAGAGATACATACACACACAGAGATATATATACACATATACACATATATGTTATAGCAATTCAAATTACTCCACACATGCGCATGATCCAAAAATAATCCAAAAATGCCTAGGCCTTAGGCATCATCACAAAAAATTCTTTAAGAAAATTTGCTTACCTTAAAATGTAAGTTAAAGAAAACAACAAAAAAACTCCAGACAACAAAGTGTTAGCATGAGGAAAAAAAATGGGCAAGCCAATGAGACTAGATAAACACAAAGTATGCCAGCATCCAGAATAGTATATTCTAGATGTCCCATCTAAAGGAGATACCACATGTGAACCATGAGCTGGACTCAAAGGCTAGTCCCAGTAGAAGGATCCAGACACAGGAGATGCTAGCTCTCCAGGATAGATTTTACTTTAGTATCACTGTCAACAGCTTTGTACAAACAGCATCCTGGATCAAACAGGCTTCCAGTCTGAGCGGTTTTGATATTTTCTTGGAGTGTATTAGCCTTGGTTTCAAGATTACTTCTCTAAATGGTACCAGCAGATGACACCAGCCTTCCTTTCTCCTGGTACAGATGTGTGCATTGACTAATATTTGTGCCTCCCTCTGAAAATTTGAAGGGCAAAATATACCCAGATTTTAGTGCACTGAGGTTCAACCAGAAAATGCTGTAATTCTTATTGTTCAAGATTCTCAAACACTTAAAGGTTCCTTCGCTCTTTAAATTTCGCAGGCTTAGTGATTCTTCCAGCATTTTCCCTTGGCATCTGTCTCCAGATGCTGTCTGAGGTCTGAGCACAGACAAGAGCACCTGAGCTGGTCACCCTGCTCAGCTACGTGTCTGCTGCTCTGGCACCCTGTCTGCTGCTCTTGCTGAAACCCCATTGTCTCCTTATTTCCAAACTGCACACAAATGTCTTCTGACTTAGTCATACTTCTGCCTTTCTTTACAGACCATACAAAGACAAGTAAGCTTAAAAGTTTTGTGCCTGTCATCTGTTGTTATTAGTATCAGAGCAGGCACCATAATCCAGGAGTGTCCAGCTCACTATTCCAGTCTGACCCAAAACCAAAAAAACTATTCCAGTTTGTGGTGATGAGGAGGGTCCAAGATCAAGCCAGGAAGTCAATATGTGGATCATCGTCAGGTCCAGGGATGGCCAGGCACCTTCCTGGGGACAGGGACAGGCTAAGGCCAGACCAGGACATGGGCATGTGGATTGGCAAGACTCGGTGAAGCCTGTGGCCAGGTAGAGCAGGGCTGTGAGAGCTGGAGACAGCTCTGTTGTGGCATCACTGGGTCAGGGACTGATGGCCCTGGGGAACTGACATGGGGTCCTGGGTCCTGGACAGGATGGAGGGAACCCCAGGGAGAGGATCAGAGCCACCAAGACCTACTAGCGCACTCAGGGCCCTGACATACACTCCTCTAGACAATCCTGTTGTGCTCTGCTTTTGCTTTCCAAAATATTGTGACAATAATTTTATGGTAATAATTTTAATTAAGTCAATTAGGCAAAATTAGAGGAGTACCTTAAGTGGCAGAAGAAAATTATTTACCTTATTCAACTGGCTGAGGACTCTTAAATGCACAAGTAAGTAAATATGTTTAAATGCAGCTGCCAGTGTTTGCAACAAGTGAAGACATGAAGAATGCTGATGAGTGCATAAATAATTTAATTTTCATTCAGTTATTCCAAGCAAAGGAAACACTGCAGGTGAACAATCTTTGTTTTACAGACTTAGATCTTACTCTCAGCAAAAACCAGCAGAGAAATATACAGCCTTTTACTAGCCACCCAATCTGCCTGAGTTTGTAGGAGTGGAGCAGAGCTAATAGCACTATGGGGCTGTAAAAATCTGTTTGCACCTAGGAAATGTGCTTGTGAGGCAGATTTTGCATCAAGACAGTTAGCCTGGTTGATTTCCTTGAGTTTTGATCTGAATTTAAGCTGTGTCAAGACTGCGTCAAGGCGAAGTTTTGGCAGTAATAACTCAAGTGCCCTTTGAAAAGCTTTATTAAAGGCAAAACTGTGGAAATGGGAACTAGTGCTCTCATCTGGTTTCAGGGAACTCAGAATGAAAAAGGAACATTGCCAAACTAGCCCGTATCTTAAAACATTACAGAAACCAAAACTGTTTTTTATGTCAGTAAACATAAAGTCCCAGGAAGACTGGACATTCCTCAAGA
>NW_010108763.1:0-28889 GCF_000699245.1 Pterocles gutturalis
GGCAGCTCGCTCGGGCCCCGGAGCGTGGGAAAGCTGAGGGGGATTTAAAAAAAAAACCTGACGAACCGAAGGGATAAGGGGACTGTCCCTGAGGTGGGGTGGTTCTTAGGTGCTGTACGGCACGGGCGGTCGGCAGTGCGGAGTGAACGTCTCTGCCGTGCTCACGTCAGGCGGCGGGGTGTTTGCCGGGGCTGCTGTTCCAAGCAAACCTGAGCTTTTTTAATGAAGAGTCTAGCGGATTTGCACCCAGGGCTCTTAACAGAGTTGGCTAAGCAAGTACCTAAGTTTGGGGTTTAATAAATCTTTAAATAACGGAAGTTCTTGAAAATTTAAAAAAGCACTCATGTTCTCCCCATTTTCAAAAGATCAAGCAGAATGACCTGCACAACTCTTGCCTGTTTAACATCAGCCACAGGCAAAACAGTAGAAAAGAGATGCAAGCCGTTTGATGAAGAAGTAACTATAGATACCCTTAATATCAATCATCGCACAGGTCTTACGAAACAATTTTGATAGCTTTATCCAGTGAGATTTAAAGGTAAATTGATAAAAGTCACTGCAAAAAGTAACTGTAATGACTCTACAGTTCCTAGTCATTAGACTTACACCTGCAAAATGGTCTCTGAGTCCTGTGGTACCTCTTAGTGGGTAATGCTATTAAATGGTTAGTGTTAATAAATAAATAGTTTTTGGCTTTTGGAAGATCAGAAGAGTTATCAGAGGTTAATCTTCAATGGTATTGAGGTTTGCAAGGTTTTGCATGCTCAGCATCTTTCAAGATTTTTACCAAAGATCCAAAATAAACTCACTGCTGATAAAATCCATAGATGTGCTAAATGGTAACTTGGTAAACTACTGTGAGAGCAACTGCAGTGTCATCTGGACTGCTTTGTAAAAGTAACACTTTCAAAACAGCTTCTACAGCCAAATGTGTGTATATTTTCAGGAATACAAGACATGCCTCTGGAATGAGAGCTTGTGTCTTGGAAAAGATCATCTAAAAAAAATTTCAAGCATACTGTAACAGATGAGGTCCCAGTGCAATGTGTCCAGTGAGTCTGTTGAATGTACTGCCAGGATTAGTGTACAGGAAATCAATTACCGTGTCTGTTAATGAGGCTGATACTAGAATAAGGTGTGTAGCTCTGACATTAAAGATCAGGTGGTGCTGAAAAGACTTGCTGAAGTATTACAGGACTGGAAGAAATCTCTTAAAACAGTACATTTTAAAAGTTACATCAATTTAATTTGTCAAAAAGATCTGCAAGAGTTGACTTTACTGCAGTGTTCAAATACCTTCACAAGGAAAAAGTACCACATGCTAAAGCTTTTTAAAATGTTAGAAAAAATTTAAAAGAAGAATCAGTGGTTGGGAGCTGAGATAACCTAATGCAAACGTAATGGTTTTAATCATAAAGAAGCTCCTTGGTTCACTTTGGGATTATGATGAGTGGCAGCGATGAGACTTACTGGCCCATGGTCAGAGTATGTGATCCAGTGATCCCTTCAAACCTTAAACTCTGACAAACGTTTTGGCTGCCCTCTCCTCTGCTCCCTTTCCAGTGACTTCAAGCCAGTGATTAGTTCAGCCGTACAGGGCTGATTTCAATAATAAATGACAGATTTCTTGAAGAACGAGGTGGAGACTCCCTCTAACAGGTCTCGCAGGCTGTATGGCCAGGGAGTTCATTGCAGCTCCTCACAGCAATCTGTCCAGCTTGCTGTCTGGTGGAAGCTGTCCTGTCAGGCCAGCTGGCAGGAGATGGTGGCCACCAGCTACCGGGCACGCAGTCCATCAGAGGGCTCCAGTGCACTCACTCGTTCCCTGTCTGGTACACATAGGACAGAAGATGCGATGAGGTATTGGAACAGTTTCAGCTGGGAGATGCAAGCAGGCTTCTATAGTTCTGCTAGTTGTGTTTTACTAGTTTTCTGAAGCTAGCTTCAAAAATGATGAAATATTATTGTTAGTCACATCAGAGTTTTTGGTATTTCTTTGGTATTTTTTGGTATATCTTCCACAACTGTAAAATCTAGTAGAGTATTAGACACTTGCCCGTTCCTTTAGCTCTTAAACTTTCACTGTTAGAACACCTGTTCTGTATTACTGAGGACACATGTAACTTTTTATTACTGCTTTCATGGGCTTAGTCCATTATTTTCTAATTACCACATCTGTACTGCCTGAAAGAGTTTCCAGGAGGCTTTGTAGTTTTATAGAACTCATTTGTTGGACAGGAATAATGTTCCATAAGTTCTAGTTGGATGGCCATCTTCTGGGTTGTTTGAGAGTCTACATGAACATACATGAACTCTTAGGAGGTTAAGAGGTACTTCCCTTGATTTTGGTTCTCATTTGTTCTCTTTAAAATTCTGCTGTGATCAGTGTAACTTAAGATGGATAACTTAAAATGTACAGCCTATCTTTCTTAAATTTTCAGGAATGTGTTTCCCCATCTCTGTAGACCCCATAATCTGTAATTATAAAAGATGGTTCTAAGCCTTGTTTCTTGTGAAAGAAAAATTGCCCAGTGAAGGAGCCAAGCATGAGCCCTGGAACAGGGACAATCCCATGGCAAGGCTTGGATGGGAAAGGCAGGCTGGGAGTCTGCAAGAATACTAGTTTGGCATGTGATAAACGGAGGGGTGAAGGGACCAGCCCGCATGGCAGGGCAGTATAAGCCACACCTACATGGCACTACTGCTTTCTGTGCAGTGAACTGGAAAGTTTGTTGAGATCTTTTCAGAGACACATAATGAAACTGGGTCTTGTAATGTTATTATAT
This sequence comes from Pterocles gutturalis, assembly GCF_000699245.1. Taxonomy (NCBI): domain Eukaryota; kingdom Metazoa; phylum Chordata; class Aves; order Pterocliformes; family Pteroclidae; genus Pterocles; species Pterocles gutturalis. Next base: position 2,787 of record NW_010108763.1, read on the forward strand.
GACCCTGAGAAGCTGGGGGTAAGACTCTGCAAGTGTGCATAAAATAAGGGCAGTATTTTATACTTGTAATATGTAGCATAATGTATTTAAAAACAAGTATCATTCTTCTTTTAGTGAATTAGTTTGGAGATTGAATAAAGTATGTCTATAGCATTGGGGTTTGATTGCTACTTTTATGTGCAAATCACAAAAGAGCCGTAACTATGATGTTGCTGTCAAGGCTGGCGTATGCTACATAGCTCGTCCATCTAATCAGGACTTAAATGGACACAAGAAGAGGTGACAATTTTATTACAGGATTTATGGAATCTGCATTGCTTCACAAGAGGAGAAAATGTGTGATACATTATGTTGGATGTAAGTGTATTATTATACAATTGGAAAAGGAAATGTTGAAGCTGACTATCATGAGAATAAATTGCAGTAAGCTCTCAAATAATCTCCTCAGGAAAACTGTGGAACTTGAAACTATTAGAATGAGACTGCACAAACATACAAGTGCCATTCTACACTGGTGCACAAAACCTCTAATTGGTCCTTCCTGTCATTCATTTATATGATTTATAGGGAGTTGTACAAATAAGAGGAGCCACATATAAAAAGCATTCAAATATTATGAAATATGCTTCTGTGAACCTTGAAGTAGGAAAAGGAGTATTCAATATTTAACAGCTAAGCTGAAGTGGTTTTCTCTAAAATAAATCAAATAAATGCTCATAAAAAGCAAATATGATGACCACAGCACTGAACTTTATTTTTAAAAAAAAACAAAACAAAACTTATTGCCTAGGAAAAGTCCTTGCTTTGATTTTTGTGATGGTCCTTGACCTTGATGGCCATTTGGCAGAATCAGCTGATGCCTATTCAAGCACAATTCAGGTACACCTCCACCCTTAAAACAACTTTTCGACAGTTGACTTCACGTGTTCCGTAGGGTTGTTGTTTTGTTTTGGTTTTTTTTTTTTTCCTGATTTTTTCCATCGTGACTGCAATTGCAAATCTATTCAGTGTTTAAACCAGGAAAGGTTTTAAAAATATCTGTAAAAAACATATTCTGTGAAGAGAAAAATTGAATAAGTAGTTCATGTTCAATTACTAGCAGTAGTACAGATTTTGCAATGAAAATGATGTCATGTTTTTCTTCTGATTTGTGAGGAAATGCAGAATCCATCTGACTATCTTGAATCAGGAAAGGAATGGCTGGAGTTAGTGGCAGGTCTGTGGGAAGAACAGCAGCTTCTTGTTTTGATAGTGCTGTATTATCTTGGATGTGTCAGCCTGAAGAAATAAGAGGCCCTTGTGACAAAAAGAAAAGAAAAAAAAAAAAGAATGAGACCTTCATTCAGGAGTTATTAGGAAACATCATTCAGGATTTTCAAGAAATAATTGTTCACTTAATATGTACTTTTCACCTCAGGATTCCCAGTGTCATAATTCACACATAACCTTGGCTTCAGCAATTGAGAACAAACTCATCAGTTCCCACCTGGTGATGGCCTCTGGGTACTGGAGTAGGAGAAGGCAGATGTGTTAGGTGTCACAGAGTCTTTACCAGGTGCCGAGCAGCCCACACTTATTGCACAAACCCTGCCCCTGGACACTACTGGAAATAGCATCATGAGGGCAAGTGAGCCTGAAGAGCAGCAGGTGCTGATTCCGCCCTTCCCCAGTTGATGAAAAGAAACTTTGGGCAGCTGGAGCCTTGCTCAACCCTCCTAAGGGCCGATCCAGGACTGTAGAACAAATTGCTCTGGCCTCTGAGGTCTGCCTCATACTTGATCACTTGATCAAGTGTATCCCAATTTGTCTTGTGTATTTTATTTCTCCCAGTTGTTCTTAGACTGAAACCCAGTAGAAAGAGGCCATAGTGGTTCTGGTAATATCTCACTGACCTTTAAATGTATTGGTTCTCAGAGATGGTTCAGATCTAGACTAAACTCCTCTCAGTTCTTACTTGAAAAACCACATCCTTGCAAATGGCCACAGACACAAGGTGTATGGAGATGAAAATAGAGCACAGATAAAGTGGACTAGGTACAAATTAAAGTAGCAAATGTGCTTTTACTATGCTTGCAGCCCCCTATATCTGTGTTCATTTCTTTTTTCATCCTCATACACCTTCCTCTTCTTTCTCTGAATGTCTCTGCTACAACCCCTTTATGTTTCTAGTCCCGATGGGAAAGAACAATCCTAAAGAAATGAAAGAGTCTCTCCCTGCCATAGGATAAGCTGGGAAAGTAGGGAATGAAATCCTTGAATTATTTTCTGTGACTTTTCAGTTACGTCTGTGGTTTGTGAGTATAATATGCACGCTTATCAAATTTTGCAGATGTGCTTACACTCAAAAGAAGCAATTTTTCTCTGCCCATATTTAAAGCTCATGCCCAGGTGCCCAGGTATACAGCAGCTAAAGCTCCATATGACTGTCATGGTAATTTCTGCAAGTTGGAATACTAACTACCGAGTCAACATTTTCCATCTTCCAGATTACATTATATAAAGTAGATAAGAACATCTTAAGCTTTCTGCAGACTCCACACTTGTATCTTTGTGCAAATATTACAATATCTTATGAAAATACCTTTTGAATTCCAGCACATTTGAACTTTCAGTTTGCACATGTTCTCTTCCACCTTCTTCCTATGAAAGCTCGTTTCTAAGTTACTGTATGTATTTACAGAGGTTTTGTATTAGGAAACCTTTATTTACAGAGCACTAAATTAACATTATTCAGAAGATGAGTAAAGCGGTATCCAAAAGATTTATTTTAGGAAGCTTTTTGCATTATTCATATAACAAAATAATAATGGATATTGCTGATAAGGTGGATCAAATTCATACAAATGAATTCACCAGAAGCAGCCTTCGTGAAATTAATGCCATGATGCAATCACATCCAATACCGCTTTCCAATCACATGAAATGCTCCATTTAATTTTTCTGAAGTAGTAAAGCCTAGTATTTAATATGTTTTAAATATGTATTTACTGTAAGCTAGTAACACTGATAAAATATGCAAAACACAACATACAAACATTTTATGGTGTTGGAAGTGCAAATAGGATGAGCTGCCAAAAGATCCCTGGGCAAGAATGTCCAGATTCAATCTGTTGCCTTGGGAGGCAGATTATAGGGAGGCAAAATCACAGCCTGTAGTGAAAAAGAGACCATATGGGACTCACAGTGCTGCCAGTGGCTTGATGCCCAGCTCATGCTCTGCCTGTGCCAGCTCCCTGCCAGCTGCAGCCCCCAAATGGGACAGGGCAAGGCAGAAACAGGCAGCCACATCTTTCATACCTGTATACCCCTCCCCACTCTGCTGGGGGAAGAGGGACATAAAGTGTGTGTGTGTCAGTGGGGAGAGCAGGGATATCCTGATGGCTCTCCAACTACAGAAGGATGCTCAGGTCTTCCCTGGGGTCAGTAAAATCCAGGGATTGTGTGAAAATATAAAATTTACCTGTGCAGCAGTAAGTGGTTTATTCCAATTGCATTTGCTGCCACAAATAAGAACTACAAAGGGCTGTATCTGTGTATCTGCTGGTCAGGGTAACCCAGAGGCAGGCCAGGGCACAGGGAGAGCAGACGGCATAGCCAGTAGAACAGAGTAAGACGATAAAGAACTGCCAAATACAGATATGTTGCTTCAGAATGCGTCATCGACTGCGTCATCCAGTGGAATAACCCATCTAAATCTAAGCATATTAAGTTCTCCAGTGAGTTTATTAATGTGGGCTAACACCATCTGTTTGTGGAAGCAGGGTGTTTTATCTCTCATTAACGTGATACAGCAGTTAAATTTAGATAGGCTCTTGTATGATCTGAGTATCACTTAGCTGTTCGTCATGCTATGAATGCTTTCTGGGCACTGGAGAATGGAGCGGCTAGGTAATATGACTGATTGTACCTAAATTCTCTGCAGCTTTTCTTAATTTCTTAAATTCAAGATAATTTTGCCAATAAAAAGACAATTATTTGAATACAACATTTTGTGGTAGTAACATTTCAATGGAAATATTTTACATCAGTGAGCCATGATGACAAACAATAAGGATGGTGAAACTGAATGTATTAACTTAATGTGATCGTTTAAAACCCTATCAAGTAGTAAGAATCACTTGAAATGTTTCAATTATAAATTGCATAGCCCTTTTCTATGCTAATCTTATATTTTAATGGTTTTTCATTGGCTCTTGCCAGAAGGTAATTGTCAGTTGTGTGAGGTGGAAAAAGATGGTACTAGGTATGCAACTACTGGTTAGCAGGAACTCCCTGCTCCTGACTCTTGCTTCATCCACAGTGTGCTATTGCTGGCTGGATCAGATCGTTTATCCAAAGCTTTGACAAGGATGGATAGATCTCAGAAAATCTACTCAGTGGCAGAGAAGAATAGTCATACAGATTCCTTGGTCCACTGAACATCCCCTGTTAAATAAAATGTCTTACATGAGGTTTAAGCTCATCTGTGTGACTGCACAAAACTCCACCCACAACCACCAGTAATCACAGGTCAGCCCCCAGGGGATTTGCTAAGGGAGCAGGGGAGATTATTGCCCCTGCGCATTGCTAGTGTTACAGAATTACTCACGTGCTGTACCTGGGAGAAAGCAGCAGTAGCGTGGCCTTCAGTGGAGCAGCCCTAACTGTATCCTTTAATTCATGTGCTGTAGTTCTCCGGCTCACATCACAGTGAGCAAGAGAGAAGGGAAACAATATTCAGAGATGATGAATTTGTTAAGAGGGCAAGGGGATCATCAGCCCAGCATTATCTGATCCTCCCAACACAATGTTCAGGCTCCCACTCATGTCATAAGCATGCAATTACATGGCTCTCCTGTTTGGATTGACTGCCCTGGCAGTCCTTTGCTTGTGGCATGAATGGGATTGCTACCAGAGTATCACATCCTCCTTTCCTAAGTGACACTATGCTTTAAGTGAGGTTTCAGCCATAACACAAAAGAATATTCCACAGTCTGGGAAAAAAACAGCTGGTGAGAAATTTGGAGTCTGATGTACTCTGTAGGATTCATAATTACATGCACTTAAGGAGATTTCTAGTAGTAGATGACTCTAACCCTGCAGAAAAAAATACCATAACAAGATTCAATGACTGCAAGTAGAAGCTAAAAGCATCCAGATTCAAATTACATTGGAGAAGAGGTGATTTGGGGAAGGACTGGTGAAAAGAAAATAACTAAACATTCAAAGGCTTCCTTTCAGATGCTTAAATCTCTCCCACTAGGCGTTTCTTGTAGAGATTTGATGTCTTACTTAATAGAAATAGAAATTAATGCAGAAGTTACTGTCTGGGATTTGGGGCAGAAGCTGTAGAGCTCAACTTAGGTGGTCATGTGTTCTGCTTGAATGGCCATTGCTCCAGAAGTGGTGGATTTACATCTTTGGGTGTGAAGTTAGGAGGACATCTACCACCAGCCAGGGACTTGGGCAATGGGTGCAGTGAGCATCAGAAAGAAAAAGCATAAATGTGACAGGTAGCCAAGTTGAAATATATTTCAGGGCTCAACTGCCCTAAAAATATCAAGTTCTGTATCAGTAGCATCAGTGAGGCTGTTGTCACATGAAGTGTTTGTGAAGTCAGGGAATGACAATGACTTAAAAGGAAGTTTCTCAGAAGACAGGTGTTTCTACAGGTGAACTGCTGCTATGGTGTAAACCATTTTTTTCTCTCCCTTTTTAACTGCTTGTTGGGATTCTTCATAAAGCATGGGAAAACTTCATTCTTATAACTTTGCCTCTTTTGTGCCATCGACTCACTGCCTTCTGATGTCTGACATGATGAAAAGAGTCTTCTATACTGCTTTTCCAAAAATTAACCATGCCAGAATCTGCAGCACGCGAGGAACATGCTCTTAGTGTAGCCCTCTACCTTGTGATGAACATCAAATTCCTAGTCATCATCTTATTCTCCAGCTTTCAAGAAATATAGCTTGGTAGCTTCTCAGTTAAGCTGAAGCTTTGCAACTACAACATATTAGTAGAAATATAATCTATCATAACAATTTTTGCACACAACATGCACGCACCATACTTTCAGTTCTTGGTCTCATGTCATTTACCATATAGGAACTGGTTACGTACAAGTAGTTTGTTGGTACAGACCACATACAAAAACTGTAGTTTTATATCCCTCTGCAAAAGGTACAGGTCGATTAACCCACAATCTCTCATGTTCTTCTGGGAACCCCCTCAACTTCTGTTACACTGATGTGTTGCTCTTCTTCACTTGGGCCTGATGCTTGGTTCCCTTTCCTCATAGAAAAGAACCCAGAGAGGATCAACCTCATTGTATTTTGCAGTAAAGATACATTGACAAATTGTACAATAGGCATTTGTTTTATTGGTATATTTTGTTAGCCAGTTTTAATTTTTTGCCACAATAAGTCATAAGTCATGGAGTGAGCAGCTTTTGGTTTCAGGCTTTTTTCTTTGGAGGCTAAATTTTTTTACATGCACAAATCTGTTGGCAGGATGCACAGAATTTGTTTTTTGTTACACTAAGTTCAATAAGTTTCAAAATTATTGTTGTTTCTTGGTGTTCCTGTGTTATTTCCAGGCAGAGTGCTTACATATAGGTAGCCCAGACAGACAACTAAATCTCAACAGTTTTCACTCCCTAACATTTAAGTTGGGGCAGGGTCATTCTGCAGCAGTGAATGGAGGAGCTGAATTCTACATCTGCACATGGAAACTCCTGAAAGGAGGAAATGCCAGAAAGTATAAGACCAGTGCGTATCAATCCTTTGATGAATTTCAAGTAACCAGCAATTCTGGTTAGCTGTCAGCAGTCACTAAAGAGGCTGGAAACCTATTTACATTGACCTCGTAGTCATGGCGGGGCGGGTGGGCGCACCTGCCTGACCCTCTTCAAGTTCAGGAAAGCGTGATAAGCTTGCACTATGTTTTCATCACAGGCTCCTCAGAGCAGGGTGAAGGGTGAGTCAATCCACTAGGTACCTGTGTGGTGGAGGAGAACATGTCAGAGACCCTGATGGCTTTGGAGGTAATGGAGTGAGCCCAAGGGCTTCTGCTGTGGAAGAGAGACCAATGCATTCTCAAATCCCTGGTGAGAAAAGGCTGAGCATAAGACCCCCCAGTGTTTGCTGCAATGAAAGGTGTTTGTCTGCCATCTCTGCAACCAGAAATACACCATGGTAACAGCAGCTTCAACACCTCTGCTGTTCTGTGGGACTGGAGAAGGTAGCCTGGCTGCTGCTGTAAGGGACACAGGCTGGAGAGGACATTAGGACCACTCTGGCCACGCTACCACCTGTCCCTTCCTCTACGAGGTGCTCTACAAGGTAGCACTGGGGCATGGGGCAGGCAAAAAGACCGGCAGAGGAGGAGATACTCAGGAGTGAGGACCATAAATCTGGGAGAGGCAGTGTAGCTATTTTTACTATGGGTGATGTTCTGAGCATGCAGTGTCCATGATGCTTCGCTTTAAGGGCACTGTTTTACTAGGTGCACAGGCACACAGTCTGTAGCATGGAGTCAAGGCTTGAAGTGGTAGGGCAAAGTGGGCTACCCCATCAGTCTGAGTGTTTCATAGAAAGGGCATCTGCAGTTCAGACTTCTAGCAGCTCTGTCTGGCCCTGTTTTCTCTACATCTTGCTCACCCAGAACAGGCTAAATGGATCCGTCAGCCTCAACCTCAGAGTTCTTCATTTGTCTGTCAGTGTAAATTTCACTGTCAATCAGCCTAGGGCTAAGCTCAGACATTCCTCTCTTAAGGCAAAGTAATTATTAAAGGGATTTGCAACCTAGAGAAGAAAACAAACTGCCTTTCCCTATTAAGAGCCATAAACCAGTCTTACTGTAACTACAGACTTCTCTGTAACTCTGACAAACAACAGAGAAGCATTCTTTCTGTGAATGACCTCAGTGTACTGGGTACATGAATCCCACCAGCAGCCCACATGAGTCTGTAGTATTTCCAGATGCATTGCAACACTGGTTACTGATCCTTCATGATGGCAGCGTATACTACTGTCACAACTGATTTTTTTCAGCAGTGCACTTGTTAGAGTAATTTTAGATGCTGATCTTCCAGGTGTCAGAGGGAAATTTTACATCCTGAAGAGAAATCTTATTTTAATGAACCCGAGCAGCACTCTCTGAAGACAGAAATTTTGCTGGTGCTGCCAGCTGTTGGTCTGTTCCACCAACCAGTGGTAGCTTCTCTTAGCCAAAGACAGGCAGTTCTTGCAGAAAAAGGCTCTTTGGGAAGGCTTCATATGGAGGTGTCTGCTCAGTTTAAGCCTCTTCCACCTCATAGATCGATGCCATCAGCCCTTCAGTTAATTGCACAACTTGAGTTGACCAGGCTTGTGCATGTCTAGAAAGCCTCACCACAGCTGTGGCACGTGGGCACAGAGGCTGAACACAAGAGGCGGTAAGTCTGGTGCTTTCAGTGACCGCCTCGTCCGTTTGCATTGCCTGCTTGCCCTGCCTTGGCCCAGCCAGTGCAATGTTCCCAGGACCTGGCTGCAGTTGTTCTTCATGCACCCAGCGAGTGTGAGGTATCCTCAAATGCCCATGAACCCAACTCTGATGCACACCAATAATGTGTGGGACTTAACTCTGTCTATATCTTCTTGTTCTCTACTAATTCTTATCTTTCTTTTCCCATCTTGGGACTTGATGGTGCTTAAGCGCTTTTAAAGTGGACAGATTTGAACACTCTGAATCTCTCACCAGGGGACACTTTTTCCTGTCTTCAATCGTTTTTCAGCTCATCTCTGAAATGTCTCCAGTATTTCAACATCCTTCTTGTGGGTGTTTCTGGTACCACATGGACTGATGAAAAAGCTGCTGTGCCACTCAGATGGAAGAGAGTACAGGGGAAGGTATCAGCAGGTGTAACCCAAGAGGTCAAAGAAATTAATGACTTTTTGGGGGGTTCAATCTACACTACAATGTCTGCAAATGGAATAGAAAAAGTGAGTGTCTGTGTGGAGCATTATTTAGGGAAAAATGTGTTTTTTCTGTGTGTTTACCTGTCAAAAATGAAGGTGATGATAACCCCTATGGCAACAGTGGAGGAGGTAAAAAGAATAGCAGTGAAACTAAAGATGACCAGATACAGAAGCTGCACAATATATGCATATCCGTATTTTTTCCTGAAGTAGCTTTCTGCGAGATGGTGTTTCTGCATGAACCTGCTTTGCAGAAGATGTCTTAGAGGCGGCTTACAGGCTGTGTTAAATTCTGCAGCTGAAGAAAAGCATGAAGCAGGAAGGTGAGTCTCTGCTATGGGAAGGCTGGAGCATGGGCTCAGAAGGCTTGTGCCTGTTGGCTGTGGCCAGTGGGCACTAGCGCAGCATGGCCAAGGCATGCGGCCACTTCCTAGCATGGGCAGGACCTGAGGGTTAGCGGGAGGAGAAGTTGTAGGAAAAGGAGAATGAAATTGAAACTGTTATGCTTGTGAGTTCTTAGGCGACATGAGGAAAAAGTGAGATTATTGCAGCCTGGGGCTCTAGGAAGGTGGATTGAAATCTGCAAGAAGCCACTTCAGGTTTGTTAGCTCACCAGTCCATGAAAAAACTTCTTCCTCCCCTTGCATTGGAGCAGGTTAATCCATTTATGGCTTTTCTAAAGCTAGGAGCACCATCTAGTGGATGTCTATTCTGGTCCAGCAAGTACTTCAAAATTTCTAGAGGCTAACAGAGATTCTCTCTTTACACTCGAAGTGTATACATTTGCCTTTATCACTATTTACAAGCACAGGAAAATAGTTTAAGTCTAGCATGACAAATCAAATGAATTACAAAAGTGTTTTTATTCTATCCTCGTTCCTATCTAGCCACTGTCACTATCAATTTTCATGGACATCATAAAAATACAGCATATCCCTTTACACAGTCCTTTCTTTTTACATGCTGTGGATTCCCCACTGGTATACTTAACTTTTGGTGTTTTCACGTTAATATTCCAGTACTCAGTGCTCTAACCTAATCCCTTAGATTCATGTGTCTGTAAATTTCTGAACAAGGACAGAGGGTTGCAGAAGGGTGTGGAAGAATCCGGTACAAACATCGAGTATATATTCATGAAGAATCAGTACAACAGAAGACCATAATAGGAATTGGAAATTCATCTGTAGAAATAAGTGTTTATCCTTTAAATTCCTATGCTTTATCTCTAGTAGATTTGGGTATTAAACTCTCAAAGCTACCTCTTAAGAGATGTATTTTCTAACATTTTATGAAAATAAATTTGCACTGAGTGACAAATAGATATAAATAAGTACATTAACTGCTTCAGGCTAGAAAAGAGCTGTATGAATGTATGACAAAGAATATCATAAAGATCCCCTGCATTTTTTACTACTTTTTTGTAGCATGGTGAGTAGAGCACTTTCAATGAGGGTGCCAAGTTATATATTTAAAGAAAAAAAGATGAAGTGCCTTTATACACATTTCATACACAAAGTTTAGAATTCACTGTCACAAGATGTTGTGGAGACCAGAAACATGTTAAGATCAGGGATTAAGCATGTTTTTGGAGGATAGGCCTAATGTCTCTGTTGAACACAGCAGTTTAGCTGCAGCCCTGGAAATCTCCCAGCTGCTGCTAACTGGAGGCTGGTAGGATTTATCAGTCTTAAGAGCAGAGGAGTGGCTGTACTGGTATGGATCATGGGCCAACTAATCCATTAGCCTGTCTCCAGCAGTCTCCAAATACAGATGGCTTGGGAACAATAAAAGCAAATCTATAAAATACTTCTCTTTTAAAACTTCCCCAGCTGAGAGTGTTTCTTCAGTCTGCTGTGGTCTCTTTTACAACACTCAGGATCTTTTAAGTGCTCCTGCAGCCTTGGTTTGAGCCCCGGCAGACTGCTTGTTGCTCTGCTCAGCTCTCTGCTGCACGGTGAGCCACTTCCTTTTGTTTGTTTTGAATGTGGCTGCTACTAAATTGACTTGATGGCTTTTGCTGCTTGTACTGGATGAGACAGGTCCGTTTTCCATTCAGGATACTGCAATATCACTCGCTGGGAGCCTTTGCTGTCTCCATATGTTACTGGAGCACTTCTCCCAAGCTCTAACTCTCCCTGGTGCACTGGGGCATAAGGAAATTTCAGCTCATTCAGTGACTGTTTCCACTGGGACATAAGGCAGACTGCTCGGGGCCACTGTGGTCCTTTTCTCTCCCTCACCTCTTCCTTGACCCTGCTCCAGGCTGCAGACTCCTGCCTCCTTGTATCTTTGTACAGCATTGATGCAATTCAAGAGCTGTGCCTGTGATAGCATTGGGCTGCTTTGAGCTGCACTGCCTGCATCTCCAGTTATGGAAACATGGTGCAGTGATCCCTGGGCTGGATTTTCCCAGAACAGGCTGCGATGAAACCAAATGGACTTGGGGAAAAACAAACAAACAAACAAACAAAAACCAACACAGGTTGCCCAGGACTGTGGCTCAGCTCATAAACTCTCCAAGACCTAAGATGTCTCTGCAGGTGCTTTGTCTTCCTACTGCAGAGCCTGTGGGTGGGGTCCCACAGAGAGGGCTGGGGGTGCACAGGTTGCCAGAAGCGCAGTGTCTCCCAGCGGCTCAGGGCATGTTTCCGCCAAATAAGAGAAATCTGCCTTTGAATCGGCTCAGCTATCCCACACTTAAACAAGCATGATGGTACTATATGTCTCTATTTTACCATCTCTTTATAAATTTGATAACTACTACTATTACCTAAATTAGGTTTTTACTAAACTGGAAAAGCTTCTAGACCAAACAGTTTGCCTGAGGGATTGGCAACCTCAGCACCAATATTTATGTAATCCCTTTTTCTCTTTTTTTTTTTTCTTTTGCTTTGCTTTTCTTTTTGCTCTTCCAGACTCTTTCTCTCCATAACTTTGTTTTACTTGCAATTTGTTTCCTTCCAGCCTTATGGATTTGCCTTGCTGTTACATACACAGCAGAAAAAGACTATGTTAAGGATGGGAAAGTCTATCTCTTGGTGAATTTGGTGTATCCAGGTCACTGATGTTGTTGCAGCTGAGTTGGCTGTCTTGGGAATGGAGTAGTGCCATTTGAAACAGCAGCTGCTCCTGTCTGAGCCTCCAACCTTGTAAGTATGAATTGTGCCTGTGGCAGCAAAATTAATGGCTAACATAAAAGGAGAACTAGAAAGCAGGTGGCCTCTTGAAAAAGCAGCCGGAGCTCCAGGACCACATTTGTACTACAGAGCACATCAACAGCCGTGCATTTTCTTTACCCAAAGTATTTTCTATAACCTTTTTCTGTAACCTTATACCTTACTTGACCCACAGTCCTCCCAGAGGCCTATCCATCAGTCTGTGAGACTTGATATTAAAGTATAATTAAAATGAATGCATTCAGACCTCAGTAAAAAGACTGCAAATCTCTGCAATGTTGCACGTCTCTTCATTTATATCTACTGTTCAGAGGCTTTCATTTGTAAAAGCAACTGAGTCATGAACACCCCTATCCTCAGAAGAATGCAATGCCATCATGCAAAGCAGCATATAGTTCAAGTCGGCGTCTTCCTTTCTAATTACAGTGAGTGATGTCCCTTTGTTGATTCATCTCCATGTTGCACTGAACTTGAAAAATGCACTTAAAATTCCTTTTTCAGACATGAGCTTGAGGCACAGAAATCAGGCAGGGCTATGAATCTGGCTTCATAACATCTCAATTTTTTAACAGATCTGCGGTCTAATCCACTACACCAGAGGACCGTTCCCTAACAATGGCACAAAATGTGAACCTTACTTTAAAAGACCTGTTTAAAAAAGCTGCCTTTTAAGATAGGTGAGGTGAGCTACCTAGGGGTTCTTATGTGAGTAAAAGCTGGCAGACTGGGTGATCCATCTGAATGGGTAATTAATTCACATAAATCTACATTATGAGATACACACTGATATTACAGAACGAAATATTATTTTGTAAGTACTAAAATTAATGTTGTATGAATTTGTCATTTCAACAAAAAAGTTATGGATTGTTTGTGTTATAATTTCATCTTGTTAATGTAAAAGTAGGAATTTTGCTTTCCCTGGCCTCTTGAGAAGCAAAAACCAGTGTATCTAATTATCCAAACACTTGCAACATAGAAGAATAGCAAGGAGTCAAATTATAAATCTGTTGGAACAACTCCATGTTTTCTGATTAAACTCTGTTTCTGGTGGCTCTCAGCAATCATGTTCCTCCTATGTTCATAGTAATTGTGTGTGTCAAAGCTGAGGCCTTGTGTAAACTGTACCAAATGAGCTACAATTTTAATTTAGAAGGAGATAACTGTATTTGCCCCTGCAGGCAGATTGCATCAGGTCAGAAGTATAAGAATGAATAAGAAAGAGAGTAGGGAGGAGGCTGGAGGGCCTCCAGGTTAATAAGAAGTAGAAAATCTAATAAGGCTTACATTACAACAGTTGAATCTGGGGGGGGAGGGTTTAGTGAAAAAATGTAATTTGCAAACATGAAGCCAAACTCTGTTACTTGCATCCAATCCATGTATATGAGTGCACATTACTGTGTGCATGTGGGTATGTCTGGCTTTGGTCCAGAACTACGTCAGTATCTTATAGCTGAAGGCTACAGTGGACTTGACCCCCAGTACAACACTGTTGAAAAAATTTAAAAAAAAAAAGTTTTCAAAAACTTGCAAGCTCTCAAAACCTGATGCCTGATGTCACTATTTAAAAACACCTACTCAATCCCTGTAATTGCATTATATTTCAGGTTGTTTCTGGTTTAAGCAATATAGTAGATAATTGTCTTAATGTTACATTGCATTTTGAAAAAGTTAGTGTCCTCATGGAGAATAAAATAGTTTTTTCTGAATTGAAAATCTGATTTTTTTTTTGTTTGAAATTTTTATCAAGACTATTAGAAATATGTGTGAATACAGCTATGAGGCTACAGTAGTTTTGCCTATATTTGAAAGCAGTCACTTTAGTGATGACTAGATGCTGTCAATAATTTTGCTTAGTACTCTGGGCTGTGGAAGTTGTTCCTGCCTGACCTTCTGTACGGAAGACCAGTAAAACCCAAGGGCAAGGGTTATTTGAAAAGAATGAGCTGGAACTGCTGCTTATAATTAAGACTTAATTATATGGCCTTGCAAAATTTCCTCTTTAAGGAGCCTGCTTCAAGCTGATTCAGTGTTTGTGCATGTTTGATTTTCACCTGAAAAAGTCCAGTCATTTCCCAGAGTGAGATTACAAGAAGCAGCTTGTTTTGTACCTGTTAACATTTTCTGTATAATTGCTTCATTAAGGTGCTGTAGTTACTTCATGTTTTAGTACAGGATAGTTAATCTGAAGACCATGAGAGATGGATAATTTACTACTTCCTCTATGATCATGTTTCAGAGGTAAGCTACCCTCCCCATTAAAATATTCTGTCTGTTTAATAATGTGAATATGACAGGCTTTAGCTTTCAGCCTTTAGTTCTTGTTGCACTTTTTGCTGCCAGTTTGAAAAGCTACTTAATACCTGTATTGGTATTTTTCCCTCATGGAGATAATTATACTGTGTAATAATTTCTCCTCTCAGTCTTCTCTTTGATAGGTTAAAGAGATTGTGGTCTTAAAGTCTCTCTCCCACTCTCAGAGGCATTTTTTGCAGCTTTTAAATATTTTTGAACCTTTGAACTGTCTCCAGATTATGCACTGCAAATGACAGTGCAATACTTTCACTGCATTTCTTTATTTAAAAGGAAAGGTGGTCCTTGTAATTTTTTTACTATCCATTGCATGAACTTATTCTGAAATGTTTTCTGCTCTCACGTCAGTTTGAGATCTGTTCCCCCCAAATAATGGATCTCCCTGGTCTTTGTCAGCACCAACATGACCAGCTTGCCTTTTCTTCAAGGTATGGTACTAACATACATGCTGTAGATGCATCTTTCATCTTTGTTGGACCCACCGCTCTCTGACAGTCTTTATGCATTCAGACCTCTGAACTGAGCCATTCAATCAAAATATAATGTTTTATTAAGAACTTCAGGACAGAGATGATCTGTTTGAGTTTTGGTTTTTGGTGGGGTGTTTTTCCATCGAATTGTTTTAATTTTTCATTGTTTTGATAGCATAACCCAAATCATCTTCCAAATAATGTATGAACACAATACATATATGAACCAGAATCTGCAAGGACAGGAAGATGAAGTAAGAATACAGGAAACACAGAAAGATCAGTCTTCTTTCCAAAAATGACCTTCATGCATCTTCTTTTTTGGGTAGGGTGCAGGCTGTGGACTCAAGGGGAGTTCACAAAATCACTAGGAGATTTCTTTTTGTCAAAAATTGTTTCTGCATTATAGTGAAGTCAGGGCTTTCGAGTGCCAAATGTGAAACTTTAAAAATTTCTTAGACCAGTAACTATTCCAATTATGTTACAACAATTCTGGAAAATTAGTATATACAATCTAAATTATAGTCTTTTCTGAAGCTTTCATTGACTTTAGGTATGTCAGCCATGATTACAGACTTCAAAAAGCCTAGTGAAAGTTGATAACTGAGCACACTTTTCCACCAGCATATATGCATAAATATATCACAACACATTTACTTATCATGTCTGTTTATCTGTTTTTGTTTTGTTTTTATTTTGTGTGTCACTTTTGAGTAGGATGACCTGACAATCCATCAAGAATACTAACTTCTATAACTTAGTAGTTTGAAATTGATTATGGTACTGATTTAATATTTGAAGAAGGATGCAAAGACAGTAAACCATGTGGGCAGAAATCAGCTTCTTTTCAGAGAGAAGCTTTAATGTAGTTTTATGCCAAAATAAACCACAGATAAAAATGTGCTCATGCATTTTAGATAAAGGATAGTATTATTCAAACTAAGAGGAGTAAAATAAATTATAGATTATATGTTCCTTAGCAAACAGTTCTATCATTTCCTTTTCAATCTCCTATAAAAAAATTTCCTAGAATAACTTCTGGAAGGCTGAAAGCAGATGGATATACTTTAGTCTTTTGTCAAACAAAATTAGTTCACAGTAGAGTTACCTGCAGTAAACTGGTGGCTTTTTGCAAAGCAGTATTTGGTCCATGGAAAACCTCCCACCCTTCAATTTCTAGAGAGAAAATCCTTTTCTGTCCAGTATTACTCAAAAGCAAAAATGCCTTTAACATGAGAGCCAATGCGAATTTATATGATCAGACAGTTTGCAATGAAGTACTCAAAACCATAATAACATGACAAATTACTGCTTAGCTGATTCTATTGGAGTTTCAAAATGACATAATTAAATGTTTATCCTGTTCCGTGTGGTCTGTTAGCAAACATATTTCCCTTGGATATGTACCTTGCATTTTCAGAGAAATAAATAGTTGTCTAGCACTGGGAGACATTTACTAGCAAATGTAAATAAGTGACTAGAAGAAGCCTTCTTTCTGTGGATTGTGGCTTTCATTTATATGTTGGAAAAAAATGATATAGAATAATCACATACACAAAAACTTCTTGTGTGCAGGCAGGTACTGCTTATTTCAATATTGTTGGTTTCGAAAATGAGCATTTGGATTAATGTTCATGAGATGTGAATTCTGATAAAGGACAATGGCCTAAATTTTGTTCTCTAACATGAGTGACTATATTAAAGCAATTGAAGCCACCGCACATTTATATCAGCATTAAAAGAAAGTGGAATCTTTTTGAAACTAATGTGATGAGTTCCTTCATCCTGTGTAATCCTGTTTCACTGCAGCAGCGTACTACAGCTCCCATGCTGTTAATTAGTTAGTGAAGCATACTTGACTTCAATTGCTTCTTAGAGCCCCACTCCCTGATTACAAATGATTTTATGTGGAGATCTCTTCTGTTAACAACAACAAACAAAAAATTATAGTGTATCTACTTTCATTAGTTCCTTAGACCATTAGTTGTTTCTTTTAAATTTGAACTTTTATTTGTTTATAGGTTTCTTTTTCTGGAAAACTATTGCAGAACTTCATTCTTTGCATGAGTAAAGGTCAACTTTCTGGCCTTCTAGAATTAATATGGGTTTCTTTTTGGGGCTTATGGTCCCTCGAGCTGCTGGAGTAGGTTGATAAAATATTTCTTTTCCTCACAGATCAGTCAGCCAGCTCTGTGCCTTCCTTCACCAAGGTAGGTTAGACAGCTAGTCTGCAAGCCGATATCAAGGGGAGGATTCCTAAACCTTTCTATATACCCACATTAGCAAGGACTGAGAAAAATAGCCTTGTTTTGGTCTCTGCTTGGCTCAAGATTAGTAATGTTTTGTTTTTATCTTAGACATAAGGTTGAATGAGCAAAAGCATCCTGAGAAGCTAATTGTAACAGAGTCAGCAAGGAAACTCTTCAACCAGATAGCCAACTGCAGTAGCACCACATATTTCCCTCTAGGAACAGGTCTTTTTTCCAAAAGGGGTGTGAGGAGACAGGAACAGTCTGCTATCATATCAATCAAAACTCTTAAGTTTAGGCACAAACCCATCATTTCTAAATCCTTCGCTGGGGCAGAGTACCTGATATACAGTAATTCAATAAAGACAAACATAGAAGGTAGGCTTTTTTAGTAAGGTTTGATATTTATGAATTCCTGTTTGGAATTGTTAATTTGAATATTTGAATAGAGCAGCATAATTAAGATGTATGGCAGTAGCTGAGCACTGGTGTTTCAATGTAAGATCATCAAGGATTATGTTTAGTTACCAATCTCTGCTTCTGTTACCCTTGGTTTGCCTGAGGAAATGGAACTTTATGAACAATTTTAATGAACAAACAAACAAAAAAATCCAATCTAGGCCAAATGACATTTGTTTTGGGTTCAGTATTTCGGAGGTTAAATTCTGTAGACAGGCAGTGGTGTTTATTGCAACAGAGAATTGATTGGGTCATGTAGGGCACAGAGTACAAATAGCAGTGTCATTCACCAATAGGTACCACAATTTCCTCCAACATAGACTGAACTCCTACCAGCCCTTCCAGCACCAGTAGAAGAGAAACAGGAGAGAGTATCAGTAAGACACATTTCGTTTCATTTCTGTATCTTAAATAAGCCTTGAGGCTAAGGCTCAAATGAGTGACAGCCTGGCTTATGTTGTTTTAGTCTATAAAAGTGTTTTATCGAATCAATATTGCTGTGTGTCAGTCATATGTGACCTCTGTATGGAAAATGTTTACATGATATTATTAACTGTTTTGCTCCAGGGTTTCCTCATGAATCTGTGATATTCTCTGCATTAACAGCATGAATAGCTGTTATGTGTCTGCAACCAATCTTCTCTGCATTAACAGCATGAATAGCTGTTATGTGTCTGCAACCAATCTTTGCACATCTTCAACGAACTTTCCAGAAACAGCTGTTTGAAAGTACACTCCTACATATGCCCAGAGTCGATTTATCAAGGACCTTTATTCAGACATTTTGGGAAAAAGTTATTAAAAAAAATTTAAACTTGAGATTTCTGTGTTGCTTGATGGACTTTCAGACACTGACTACATCATCCGTTCCAGTTCAATCTGCCATATTTAACAGTATATAAAAGAAAAAGCAAAGACAGATGATTATCCAACATAGCAATATAAATATAATACTCCCTAGCATATTATTTTTATAAATATGGCTTTTTTTCACAAAAGACACATCATTTACCCAAATAAATTCTGTAGGGTGTCCACTTCTTCTAGGAAAATGATTTGTCTATCAAGTCACTTTCCAAGTCCTTTTCAGACACACACGTTCCCCCTCTCCTTTTACAACACTGCATATAACATATTTTTAATCTGCATTATGTTTTTCTCTCTTTCTTTTCTTTCTGTTTCATGAGACTTGTTTTGCTTTGGCAAGGTTATTTCTCCAGACCCAGAAATAACAGTTCCATGAGTGACCTGTGATCTACTCTTCCCCACCCAAGGAAGGACTTGTATTTGAAAGATACACCTGATCCTTCTTACCCTTAAAGAGAAAACAAGGTGTTTCAGAGAGACTCTTGCTGCCTCAGCTGTTGCATATTTTCAAAAACAGACTCTGCAGCCTTGTGGCTAATGGAGCCAAAATCTGTTCACGTAGACTGGGGTGGTTTTACCAGTGTCACGTATTTTACTCATTAGAGCTTTTTTTATGATCCTGACCTACAAATCAGTTGTATCAGTGAAGGTCTGTTCCCACTAATTGTGCTTTGTGGGAGGCAACACTATGTTGTCCCCAAACAATAAACTGCTCCTTATACTGACATGTTTTGCTCCTTGGTCTGCTCCAGAGCTCTGCTTCCTCAATGTCTCATGCTGCATACATGCTAGAATAGTAGCTTCCCTATCTGTAGCCAACCACAAAGGTCCATCTGGTGGCAAATCCAGGTATGCTTGAAAGAAAACTGTGACACAGATGCAGAAAATTTTTAAGAATGGTCCTCCAGCAGCATCTCACTTCAATCACTTGCATCTCACTTTGACAGACTCCCATACAACCTCACAAATGTGCCCCAACATACTTCTGACATACTTTCCACCACCTGGTGAAAGGATGCAACCATGATAACATGTAAATAGCTTCTTATGATTTCAAGTACCTGGCTCATTTTCAGTTTCTGCCTTTGTATTAAACCCATTAAATAACAGCTGGGCTCATGGAGTCATCTAAAGAAAGCAGGACTATCACAGTCATCTGCTTAAGTGGCCAGGTCAAATACAGGAAGGAGTACTTCATGCTTCACAATGTTTCATGCTTCACAGTCTTACAGGTTTGGGGCCAGTGCTCTGTACTAAGCTTTGGAGGAGCCTGAC
The DNA here is from genome assembly GCF_000699245.1 of Pterocles gutturalis. Taxonomy (NCBI): domain Eukaryota; kingdom Metazoa; phylum Chordata; class Aves; order Pterocliformes; family Pteroclidae; genus Pterocles; species Pterocles gutturalis. The sequence continues at coordinate 22,532 of NW_010108763.1, forward strand.
CTATATTTTCATTCTCTTGGCCCGTGAAGGAGGAGACAAGGATGGCGAGGAAAAACTGTCTTCTGGGGATGCCTTGCCAACCTGCCTTTCCTACCATTATGTCTGGAGGGAGGGACACCTGGAGTGAGGGAATGCCTCTGGTGCATGTTCTCTTTTGTCAGTGCTTTGTTAATGCTTACAGAAGACCCTTTCTCCTCATTCATCCCCACTCATCCCCACCCAGGAATGAAGAAGACTTTGATGTAGCTTCCTGCACCTTGGCAACCCTGAGTCACTGGAAGGACACTTCCAAATAGCAACTAGCTACATCATCACTCAGGTTTTTGCTAATCAAAAAGCTTACTAAAAAGCCATCACCTTGCCAGACAGACCTAGATGGTCATCCAGGTGCCACTGCACACAAACACACACGCTTCCTCACCTCAGTCTCCCAACACAGATCAAATGCCCAAGCACTACTTTCATTCTGGTAGTTGCAAGACTACAAACTCATGCAAACAGAGTACATATATATGCTGAGAACTTCTGTACTTCTCAAGTCATGAACTTTGGTGATTTCCTTTTGCCTTACCAAATTCTGTTCAGACTTGGGAGAGAGATGAAGTGGTGCAGAAAGAATTTTTCCTAGCTTGTTTTCCCCAGGGAAATGCAGGATGTTAGGCTAAATCAATAAATTCACATGCCAAACTGATTAGAAGAATAGTTCCAGCTTGCTGTGGATAAGTTGGGAAACACCCAGTTTACAGTTAGTGTTTAGGTTTCAATTAAGCTCTCTTGCACTTCTGACCTGTACAATATATGACATGGGAGTAATGCAGGAGAGGTTGCACGTACTCAGATATAGTAAATCTGTTTTATTTGTCTCTGGGATAATTCACTGCTATTGCCTTATTCTTTGGTACAGACAGTCTCTGCCACAACCCTTCTGCTTTTTACGTAAGAGCCTTTGGATTATTTGTTAGAAGACTTCTGACAAAGCAGAACTTGTCATTACAAATATAATACTTAAATAACGATAGAATTTCCTCCCACTGAATTCTTGGTTGTTAAAATACCAATATGTCAGCTTAAACACTGGGTTACAGGCTGCAGACACATTGTGGAGTTAAAGCCCCCACGTCAGTGGCCACGTTAAGTCAGATGGCAAGCAGTCAGCGAGGCTGATACAAGCTAAAGACTTAACCTTTTAACAGCAATAATAATGGGTGGAAAGGGTTATCTAAGTCTTGCACAGAGCAAGAAATTGGAAACTGAACAGGAGATACCTACAGATGAGCAATCTGATATATGAAAGAATCTAGTGTGCTGAATATGTCCTTTAGTGGTCTGCTGAGGAGTCAGGAAAGCATCTTGATATGCTTGGCACAAAACCAAGCAAGCTTTTGAGCTGATTGGAAAAAAATGCATATGGCACTGAGCAGTTACATGGAGACGTGCTTTTTCAGGAGTTTGGCAAAGCCTATGCAGTCTGGACAGGTCTGCCAGCGAGGCTCCTTCTCCTCCTCCTGGCACTTTGGCCTTTCACTGTGGGAGATGAATCTTTGCTGTAGCAAGACCCTGATGAGCTCAAAGTGCTGCTGGAGGAAGAGGTTCAAGGTTGGAAATGTTGCTTTCAGTCCTCCGTGAATCCAGCCTTAGGAATATTTACGGTGCAGAGGATTTCTTGTTTATGAAATGCCAGCTAATCGTAAACTGTCACTGAGATATGAGGAGTATGTTGCTGCTTATAGTGTTGGTTCTTTGGCTTGTGTGGTTGCAGTTTGGGGTTATTTGGAGCAGCCTGTGTTTCCTATGGATGTTTTGAGCCTGCACAGGTGCAGAGAGGGGCAGGGTGAGGCAGGCGGCAGCCCTGAGGGAGAGACCTGCCCTACAAGGCTTCAGGGAACAAGAAGCTTGTTTAAATGCTTGTATCTTGGAATTTATGTCATTCAGTTACTTTGCACCAATATTTTAGGTCGAGTTCTAATAAATGCTGCTTTAAAAGCTGGAGGCAGATGGTATCTTCTGATTTGCTCACTTCAGAGAGATGTGGAGCAGTTCCACCTCAAAGCTCTGGTTGATTTGGTTCCAAACAACCTCAGATTGCACCAGGGTGAAACTGCAAAGCAAGACTGTCCATCTGGGCAGAACTGATGAATGAAAACATTTTGGGATCTGTAGAGGAACGGATTTGCACTTGGAAAAAGGAAAAGCTAAGTGCCTGCCTGCCTCTTACGCTGAAAATAAAAAGACCCAGACTGGCTGTCCTGTCTGCAGGGTGTTTGTCTGAGGTTCAGATGCTCAGATGCCTTCTCAGGAAGTGAAAATGTCAGTGGGGTTAATGACGCAACTTCTATGACAAATATTAGTGCTTGAATTTTTTTCTTATCACCTCATACTCCAGCCAGTAGGCAGGGACAGCTACTATTTGCTGGGAAGGAAGACCTTGTCACCCAGCAACGATGAAGAATGTTTTAAGTGAGATGTTCCAGCTTTGGCAGGCAAACTAACTCAAAAGCAAGCTTGGAGTTTGGTGCAAGCATAGCTGTTAACAGTTTGCATCCTGCTGGATTCACACAGGAGGATGAAATATCACCATGAACGTATCACACACACATTTGGTGTGCAGCTTTAAGAATAAAGTATCAATTCTTAAACCAGGTCGTTATACAAATAAGCATTTTTTTGCTTATTGAAATAGTGCTTCTGACGGGAATGTGTTTGTAGCAGTCCAACAAAACAGAAGGATAGCAGTTGTAACAGCCAAACAAACCGATGCTTGCAAACACTCAATACTTTTCAGCTTTTCTTGGCCCAGCAAGGCACAGCAAGTCAAATCTTTCATTTTGTGCTATTATCTTGTATTTTGGTGATAAGCACATGTAAGAATGCAGATTTTTTGTTGTAATATATTGTACATTAAACATTTATTCCATAAAATTTGCACTGGCTAATGTCAGTTTTGGAATCATTAGAACTACAAAAGAACTTTGGATTTCAAAAAGCTGAATGCTGAAAAATGATAACTTCTGAAAATCTGTCACTCATGGATAGAAAGCCAAATTTCCTAATCCTTTTCCAGTGATACAACTGTAACTGTAATTAAAGATCGTGCCATGATGCATACGTAGATTCTCCCTTAGAAATGTTTGGTGTTCAGTCACCATTGCCTGATAATGTCAAAATTATCATGGTAACAAAAATATGAGTAGTAGGTACGGTGATGTTTAACAGTTTGGATCTTAACAGAGGTAAAATAAATGTTATAAGGCAATGGTAGGGCACTCCTTTGGTCTAATGGCTCTCACCTGAACATAAAAAGCCTTCTACAGATGAAACAAGTATTCCTCCTAAGTCTGTTAAGAAGTGCTATGTTTAAGGTTTGCAGTTTTATTTATTTGCATTGAAACGCAGGCTGAATTTGTGAATCTAACACAATGATTTATGACACGGGTTACAATTGCACTTTTTTTTCCCACAGAACCACTGCCACATCCGCTGCATGAAAGTGATAGCTCCAGCTGACTAAAGCTATTTTTAAAATGCATTTTTGTTTTTATTAGTCAACAGATGGGCCCTGATTTTCCTTTTTGAATGCTGCCCAGTGCTTACGCCAAACAAGGACGTGAACTTGGCTTGCCAAGGAAACGAGCTGTGGGCGTGCCCATTTTTCTCTTCTAGGAACCAACTCTTACTCCGTGCAGCGACATTCAGTGATGTAAGTGGTCATCGTCTCTGGATACTGAGAGTCAAATATCTTCAGCAGAACACCTCTGGAAGTTTTATTTCAGGGGCATGACTACACAGTAGAAAAAAATTGTGTCAGAACAGGGAGATGACCCCATTCTCCTCTACTACTTGTCACAGACCTGAGAAAAAAGCTGACCTTCAGCCTGCAGGTCATAGCAGCTGCAACTAGCCCTGAATGGGAGTAATGCAATAAGTAATTTTAAAATGTTTATTTTGAAAGTATTTATGGCTGCAATTTATTGGTTTTTAAAAATCTGTTAACTATTTTTCCTCTAATGAACATTTACAGACAGGGAAAATCACCTAAAAATTTAATTTTTGTCCCTGTGCCAGGGTAGCACCCAATAAGAGTCCTTGAAGGCAGCTACCCAAAGTAGAAAAAAGGGTGTGCAAACAGGCTTGCAGCTTGATTTATTTAACCATTAATGCTAGCTCAGGACTGGTGGTGACTAAATAGCATGTTGGATAATGCTTTCTTTCAGAAATCCTAGATCCGTACAAATGTATGTTTCCCAGGGAACAACTCTTTAAGATACTAAAGCAGGCAAAATATTCTTATTTCTAGTTTCTTAAAGACTGTATAGTCAAAGCTAGCTGCCACACATTATACCAAGCCTGAACTAGTTATTAGTATTAGGTAGACTGTATAAACACCATTTTGGCATATTCCCATAATCTTAGAAAAGACCAGGCCAAATTGACGAGCATCTGAGGGAAAACGGGACACCTGCACAGAAGAGAAACGTTGCTAGCCTTGAGTGTGTAACAATTCACATTCCTAGTCGGAACTTCTCAAGCTGTGATTTCTAAAACAGTGCTTAGACAAATGGAGAATGGAGAATAAAATTTATCGGTGTATTCATTAAAGAATATGTTTGTTCTGGCAGAATAATTTATCTTAAAAGACCTTAGGCATCCGCTCCTGTAAGTCAAAATCCTCTCATGACCTTTGCTCTTACGCCAGTACTGTTCCTCACCTAAAAGTGCTGCCATCTGCACCTAAATAAAAGGACTCTGAAACATTAGCTAAGAAAGGAATGGGAGGAAGATTCCTCTTAAATCCTTTTCTCACTCAAACCATTCATCCTTTTGGCAATACCTACCACAGAACTCCCCAAAGCAACACTCACCCCCAAAACACTGTTGCAGAAAAAGAGAAGTATAAAACGTTGCCTCTGCTACTGTCTGGGGAATTGCCCAGGTATGTGCTGCTTTTGCTTAATCTACATTCTCTATCCTGGAAATCCCCTGCTTGGTAATTGTTTGCCTTAGGTAAGGTTTCCCTTTTAGAAAAATGCTATACATTATAGTTTTTATGTGTATGGAAGTCTCTTGCATCTTCTGTCCGTTTTTGAAAGTTCCAGTTGGTTCTTACCGAAGAGCTTCAGTATGGTCCTGGAGCAGCAGGTGGGTGGAGAGAGACACAGCGGTACATCTCCCTTGTGTAGAATGTGCCGTAAGCTACTTGGTACCAACAGGGCTGATGTATACACCGAAGACATTACTTTTCATTGCCAGCATCATTGGTCTGCTGTGAACACAGCCTTCCCTTGTCTTTTATATCAAACAGTTTGCTATTGCGCTCTTTTCAGAGCATTTCAGAGCAGTAGCCACAAGTATAGGGAACCTACATCTGTGTTAAGGGGACGATGTTGACTGTATGACACTGAGACTGTCTCCGTCTCAGCTCTCTGCAGAGTTGGCTGAGGGCAGAAAATCTTCACTGTAAATTTTATTGTAACTCAAAGTATTGTGACTTGAACTCCTGCAGCTTCTCCTTTGCTCATGGCAATGCGCTTAAAACAATTTGCATATTTTTCTAAGGTCTATCATGGGGCTGTGGAGAAGGCTATTGTGTGTCACATGCAAACTGCCTACTTCCAAACTTGTGATACCCGACACATTCACAGAAACACTCTGCGGGAGTGGAGATGTCAATCATAAAGTGGTGACAACAAGGAAAAAAAAAATTCAGCGATCATGTTGTTCTTTGTAACAGAAGTTTTGGAACTTCTTATTTTTTGGTCAGTGCTCCCATGTCCCCTTTAGTCACAGGTTACAAAACAGAGCTGAATATATGTTCTTCTTTAAAGACTTTTCTGGGACTTTGCCTACTGTGCTTGCTCAATCCCCAGTGCATGGTCACAAAACTTAACTGCTGTAAAGGACAGCTGAGGGCTGTATGCTATGCCCAAGATAGGAGGGAGCAAAGGGGGTAGGCACCTACCTTAGGACTTTGGCAGTTCTCATTCATATGAGCAATTTTGTTGCTTTGTATAAAGAAATACCCAATTGTTACTGAAACTGATGAAAGAGGATTGCTTTTCATTTCTTTGAACAAGAGTTGTTGTAGCTGAACCTGCTTTTCTAATATGCTGGTGTTAAAATCTTCCAACTTTTTCTGAAATATAACTGACAAAGCCACAAATGACTGACATGAGCCATTTCTTCTGAAAAGAAATACCTGATTGCTTTAGGGACTCAGAGTACAACAGCAGAAGACATTTCAGTTAATATATATAGTTAATATATAATACACAAATGCATGCCTGGGTTTCCCATCCTAGCTCACAGGAGACACTGTACTATCAAACATGATAAGAGGTGTTTGCCTCCAGTGGCCTGCTGA